>NW_027495788.1:0-226489 GCF_021521415.1 Bidens hawaiensis | reverse complement strand
CGTTTAAAGGGTGCGATTTGGGCATATATATATGCGTTTCTTTAGGTTAACAATTAACCCATCAAATGTTAATCAATTTCCATAAGATTTGTTGTTTTGGATTCGTTTATAACAAACTAACAAAGATCTATGATTTCCCAAACCAATCCGAACCTATATGAACGATTTCTAAATATAAACGTACCTTAAACAAGTCGTTCTATGAACACGAGCTGGTCTTGATGTTGTTTAGGTTTGTCACGATGATCTTGCACCAACAAGCTCGGGTTTTCAACCTCGGATCTAGGCTCGGGTTAAAGAATAGCATTTGTGTGTGTTTTTTATGGTGAAGGCTATGCTGTAGAGATGGATAAAATGGAAAGGATTAGGGTTTTAAGGGCTACTTATACTCTTTTAAGCCCATGGACCTAAGGCCCATTTCATCATATATTCCATCTTCTAAAGTCCAAGCCCAACTGTGCACAGTTTTATAAAATAAATGAAATTTATTTTATTAATATAACCAATAGTAGAATGTTACAAGTCTTCCCTCCTTAAAGAGGTTTCGTCCCCGAAAACTAACTATTACATAAACAAATTCGGGTAAAACTTGCGCATCTCATCCTCAGCTTCCCTAGCAGCATCTGAACCCTTGCGATGCTTCCATATCACTTACACTAAAGGTATAACCTTGTGACGGAGTTGCTTTTCCTTGCGGTCAGCTATTTCAATCGGTTGCTCGATGTAATTCAACTGTTCATCAACCTCAATGTCCATTAATGGCACGTGGGACGTGTCATCAGCTAGACATTTTCTCAGATGACAAACATGGAAGGTTGAATGAATTCCTTCTAACTCTTCTGGCAAATCCAGCTTATAAGCCACTTCACCTACACGATCTATAATCTTAAACGGTCCAATGTACCTCGGACTCAACTTCCCCCTCTTTCTAAAATGGATAATTCCTTTCCAAGGCGATACCTTAAGAATCACATTGTCACCAACGTTAAACTCAATCGGTCATCGCCGCTTATCAGCATAAGACTTTTGTCTGTCTTGAGCAGCTTTCATTCTTGCCTTAATCTGATCGAACTTTGAAGATGTTTCTTGAGCCACTTCTAAACTTCCCATCTCCTTCTGACCAATCTCTCCCCAACATACCGGGGTTCTACATCGTCTACCGTAAAGCATATCAAACGGTGGCATACCAATACTTGAATGGTAGCTGTTGTTATAGGAGAACTCTGCTAGATGCAGATGATCATCCCAACTTCCTCCAAAATCTAGAACGCAAGCACGTAGCATATCCTCAAGGGTTTGGATCGTCCTTTCAGACTGTCCATCTGTCTAAGGATGATATGCCATACTGATGTTCAGTCTCGTTCCCATAGCTTCATGGAACTTCTTCCAAAACCTCGAAGTAAACCGAGTATCTCGATCAGACCACGATCGATAACGGTACTCCATGCTTAGACACAACCTCTTTTATGAACAAGCTTGCTAACGTTTCTGACGAGATAGCCTCTCGTATAGGCAGAAAGTGAGCACTCTTGGTCAAACGGTCCACAATCACCCAGATGGTATCATGATGCTTAGTTGTACGGGGTAGCTTAGTTATGAAATCCATAGTGATGTGTTCCCATTTCCATTCTCCAGCGGTTGCATCTTTCCGTAAGGCTTCTGATGTTCGGCTTTGACTTGTAAACAAGTTAAGCACTTACTAACATAATCCACTACATCGTTTTTCATTCCTGGCCACCAATAGTCTCTTTTCAAATCTTGATACATCTTAGTAGCTCCATGATGAATCGAATATCTTAACTTATGAGCTTCATCTAAGATTCGACCTCTGAGATCTCCATGCGTGTTTTCCATCAACTCGTCTTGCTGACTGAAAATCCTTTCTTTCTTCACTAGCACTTCGTCCACCAGTACCTCTGACTGCACCTTGATGATTTCTTCAAATAGACTTGAATTCATGATCAACTGGTATGACTTCATTGTTGCAATGACCACCTCATTCTTACGACTTAGCGCGCCAGCGACCACATTAGCTTTAGCTGGGTAGTACTTAATTTCACAGTCGTAATCCTTTATCAGTTCTAACCACCTTCTCTGTCTCATGTTCAATTCTTTCTGCTCGAAGAAGTACTTTAAACTTTTATGATCTATATAGATAGTACACTTAGTACCGTACAGATAATGCCTCCATATCTTGAGAGCATGCACTACTGCTGCTAGATCCAAATCATGAGTCGGATAAGTGCTCTCGTGAACCTTCAACTGTCTGGATGCATATGCTATAACTTTTCCTCGCTGCATCAACACACAACCTAGCCCTTGATGCGAGGCATCAGCACAAACAACTAAATCCTCGTCACCATCGCGCAAAGCAAGGATTGGTGCTTGAGTGAGCGTTTTCTTTAATTCTTCGAAAGCTTCCTCTTGATACTTACCCCAACTGAATACTACCGACTTTTGGGTCATTCCGGTTAACGGTGTGGCTATCTTGGAGAAACCTTCTATGAATCTCCTATAGTAGCCTGCTAACCCTAGGAAGCTTCGTATATCAGTCGGATTCTGTGGAGTCTTCCAATTCGTTTTTGCCTCAATCTTAGCTGGGTCCATGGTAATCCCTTTAGGATTGATCACGTGACCTAGAAATTGCACTTCTCGCAACCAGAACGCGCATTTCGAAAACTTAGCATACAACTTCTCTTTCTTTAGAGTTTCCAATACTTCTCTCAGATGCTCGGCATGGTCAGACTCACTCTTTGAATAAATCAGTATATCATCGATGAAGATGATAACTGACTTATCCATTATCGGCCGACACACCCTATTCATCATGTCCATGAATGCTGAGGAGCATTCGTTAGACCGAATGACATCACGTGAAAGTCGTAGTGTCCATACCGCGTCCGAAACGTTGTTTTCGGGATGTCTGCCTCTCTCACCTTCAACTGATGATAGCCTGATCTGAGATCTATTCGTGAGAACCAACTTGAACCTTGCAGTTGGTCAAAAAGATCATCAATCCTTGGCAAAGGATATCTATTCTTTACCGTAAGCTTGTTCAACTCACGATAATCAATGCACATTCTCATACTTCTATCCTTCTTCTTTACAAATAGCACTGATGCACCCCACGGGGAAACACTTGGCCTAATGAAACCCTTATCGAGGAGTTCTTGTAGTTGGGACATCAGTTCTTTCATCTCGGATGGTGCTAGACGGTAAGGCGCTCTCGCGACGGGCTGGGCTCCTGGTACTAAATCTATCTGGAATTCTATCTCCCGCTCCGGTGGCAACCCCGGAAGATCCTCAAGAAATACTTCTGGGTAGTTGCACACGATAGGAACATCTTTCATCTCTTTCGTCTCGGCTTAAAAAACTCTCGGCTTTTATCATCGAAATGACATTAAGCCCAGAACTTTCCTTGTCACCGTAAACCGTCACCGCACTACCATCCAAGGACTTTAACCTTATTATCCTACTCTTACACACTATCTGAGCTTCATACTCAGACAACTAATCCATTCCCAAAACCACATCGAACCCTCCTAAGGTCATAACATACAAAGTAACAGGGAACTGATGTCCCTCTAACTCTATCTTACAGTCCTTAACCATTCTCATTATTTTTAACCGGAGTGTCACTAGTGGTATCTACTATAAAAGTTTCAGACACCCGACAACATTTCATTTTAGCTAGTTTACTAAATGGCGCGGCTACGAAACTTTTGTTCGCTCCTGAATCAAATAATACTGAAGCGGAAATACCGTTTACTAGAAACATACCTGTCACGACATCTGGAATCTGCTTGGCTTGCTCTTGGGTCAACATGTAAGCTCTGGTCCTCGGCCTAGTCTGATCGGCATCATTCTTTCCACTTCCTCCAGCTCCCCATCAGCGCATTCCTTAGCAAAATGGCCCGGCTTACCGCACTTGAAACATGCGGGTTTTGCAGTACAATCTGGAGCATAATGCCCCACCTTTCCGCACTTATAGCAGGTATTCGATCCTAGCCTGCATTCTCCTCCATGAGCCTTACCACACTTATGACAAACATCAGATTCTTTACCCCACTTGCACTCACCATCGTGCATCTTTTCGCAGGTCTTACACGACCACTTCTCCCAAACTCTTGGCTGGTTGTTCTTAGGGTTCCACATTTGAGTAACGGGTCATTTAACAGGATTGACCCACTTCTTATCTTTCTTCAATTCCTCCACCAAAACATCATCCGCAGCCAGGTCTGCATAAACCATCTCTGTGAGCTCGACAGCAGAGTCAAAGGTAGCATGTTTACTCGTCCTGACTAGCGTGCGGACTCTCTGTGGCAATCCTCTCATATAGCACATGATCCTTTTAGCCTCAGTGTTAAACATATCGGGTACCAACCTAGACATTCGGTTGAACTCGGTGGTATACTCACGATGTGTCATCGTTCCAGCTTTCAGGTTCAGGAACTTCATCTCCGCCCTTTCAACTTCGACGTCAGCACAGAATCTCTTCATCACTAACTCTTTCAGATCCTCCCACTTTAGAGCTTTAATCTTATCTCGGGTCTTCCTCTGCTCCACACTCTCCCACCAATACATAGCTTCATCCCCGAATGATTGGGTGGCATAACCGACGGCTTGGTCGGGACGGCACTCGCTGATTCAGATAATTTTTATCGATGGCGGTTATCCATTGAAGGGTTGCGATTGCGTCTCCTAAACCAGTCAGTTTCGGCGGGTCATAACCCTTGAAGGACTTATAGTTGCACCCACCTCGGCCCCTCTTTCAATCATCAACCTTCACAGACCTTACCACTCTCGAAGCCTCCCTCTATCCTTCATCATCTTTCCTACCACCTCCTCTCGCTCCTTCAGCTGTTCTTTCACGGCCTCCAGCAGACCCCTCCAGGTTCAAGTTCTTCACATCCGTGGCTACTGCTTGGATTAAGGGATCTAGCAGAACCCCTTCATTGTTGTTAAGGTTTCCTCCAGCCGCGCTTCCTTCTTCTTCGGTGTTGGAAGCTGCTTCATCCAAAGGTTGTTGGACACGACGAGGCCTGCCACGACGTCCAGTGCAGCCTCCTGCTCCAGCAACTGCCCTAGATCCCGCCATTGTATTCTAAAAGGAAAAAACACAAACGTCATCACTCAAGGAACCATTTAGTACAAGGATAGTAAGGCTAACAGGTAATAACAGTGGCCAGTTATAATTAGCTGATCACATTACTTTCCGTGTCCTATACACTTCCCCTTATGAGTCTATTTGTGCTAGGTTCGACTCTAAACAGTTAATAAATCAAACAATCAATTAATCCTATCCCTAACCTGCACATATTCTCCATTTAGCAATTAAGCTAATATTAACATTCATTATTTAACCATACATTTTACCGTTACTGAGCTTGCTTGAGTAGCACATGGCTATCTTGAACTGGCATCTTCTTTCTTTTCTTACTTAAATCACATTCTCTGTTCGAGTCTAAGCATGTAGGATGCTTAAATCTCTCGAAATTTGCTCGGATACCAACTTGTAAGGCCCCGTTACCGGTGCCCTACATTTGGTGTTGGATTTACTCATAAACACAGTTCTAAATATCAGAGTTAATTAAAACGTTAGCGGAATCATATAAAAATCAACCATTCATTACAATTATCCGTAATTTGTCTTCTAAAACATAACATAAATTATAACATTCAAAACATCATGACAATCTTCATATGCAAGCCTCTTTAACCTGCCATGTGTCCACATCAAACCAGCCGTCTCAATCTGTTAACATTCGTGCATACTAAAAGTCAGCTACGTTAGGTGAGTTCTAGTTAATCACACATTATACCATACATGCACTTACCTTCAATTTTGCATCCGGAGACACATAATAATTACTTTACTATTTTACCTTCATTACATAAGTACATACATACGTTCATACTTTATTACTTTCATACTATATAAAGTACTGTCCCTTTCTATCTCGGATATTATTAGGGTCTGATCCCTTCCTTTTCTATCTTAAATATTAGTAGGGTCTGATCCCTCTTTCCTTTGTCTATCTCAGATATTATTAGGGTCTGATCCCTTTCTTGTCTATCTCAGATATTATTAGGGTCTGATCCCTTTTTACTTCTCTATCTCAGATATTATTAGGGTCTGATCCCTTTCTTCTCTATCTTAGATATTATTAGGGTCTGATCCCTCATTCTTCATCTTCGTGCATACTGTCTTTACATACCCATATCATACATATACTTTCTTTAATCATTCATACACATTCATACATTATACATATATCTATCATTCACATTCAACTATCATATACATACCTCCCTTGTCATCATGTGCAATATCCGAAGATCGTTCACGTATCGACAAGCTTTCATTCGCATTTAAGATATACATACATAACATATAAATCATACATGGAATACACTTACGAGTTAAGGTAAGTGTATTAACTATCACATCTTGTATGCACAAAGCCCCGAAAACATAACAAGGAAATGGGGCTAGAAACTCACCTGAATGCGGTTACGTTCACCGTTAATAGTTATTCCCTTCTTGAGTTGTGCACGACTAACTGTATAATATTTACATGTATCAATTAACTATTACTACTCATATCGTATTTCTTTCTTTATACAACCCACAACGAACGGGGGTGCGGGGTTCTAGGGGGCGGCAGCCCCTAGCGGGGTCCAAGGGGCGGAGCCCCTGGCTGGAAAAAATTTATGTCCATTAACTGTCTTATCACATTTCCATTAGGATTTTAAATTATTTTCTAAATCGCTAACACATTCTCAATAACGAATTAAGCCTAATTCGTTGGCTAATTCGTTATCCTTTGATCTGATTCGTTATGTTTTCTTCCTTAATTCGTCATCTTATCTTGTGATTTGTTATTCCAATTCGCTATCTGGACATGACTTGATTTGTGTTTTAATTCGTTATTGGAGCTTAGCGAACTGGTGAGTAACGAATCAGGTGATTCGTTACCTGGTTCACTATCCTCGTTCGTTAGTCTACTTCGTTAACTTGAGATAACGAACTGGGTGAGCTAATTCGCTACCTGGACATGACGAATTGCATCTATCTTAACGAATCATCCGTGTTCTTATCCAGGCTTTGACTTAGAGTCAAAGTCAAAATTTCCAAGAACACGAATCAGTCAACATATACCAGATATACAATTAAACCTTCATTTCTCAACGAAATACCACGATTTGGGTATCAATGAACTCGGAATCATAGCGCCTACAAACCCTAGGTGACCAATCGGCCAAACATTCACGTTTAAAGGGTGCGATTTGGGCATATATATACGAGTTTCTTTAGGTTAACAATTAACCCATCAAATGTTAATCAATTTCCATAAGATTTGTTGTTTTGGATTCGTTTATAACAAACTAACACAGATCTATGATTTCCCAAACCAAACCGAACCTATATGAATGATTTCTATATATAAACATACCTTAAACAAGTTGTTCTATGAACACGAGCTGGTCTTGATGTTGTTTAGTTTTGTCACGACGATCTTGCACCAACAAGCTCGGGTTTTCAACCTCGGATCTAGGCTCGGGTTAAAGAATTGCATTTGTGTGTGTTATTGATGGTGTAGGCTATGGTGTAGAGATGGATAAAATGGAAAGGATTAGGGTTTAAGGGGTATTTATACTCCCTTAAGCCCATGGACCTAAGGACCATTTCATCTTATATTCCATCTTCTAAAGTCCAAGCCCAACCGTGCACAGTTTATTATCTAAACCGATAAACGACGCAATATAAAATAAACGAAATTTATTTTATTAATATAACCAAAAGTAGGATGTTACAGAATGCTCCAGCATCCTGCCACGTTCCGCTCAGGCACCCTTTGTAGATTACCCCAAACCTCGCCTGACATCCCAGCACAGGTTATTTATTGTTATTTTATTGATATTATATGTAACGTATAAATTGAAATAGCAAACCTAACGTTTTGAAAATTGAAAAATGAAGACAACACACTACAAGAATAGCTGTAAGTATTCACTTTTCAGCATTTTGTCATCGTGAGTTTGACTTTGTTGCATGAACTAATTTTTTTCTTCAAGTAAACCCATTTCATATCTCTATTTAAACATATCCAACATAATGTTTCTCATATCTCTATTCTTTTATATTTCTTCTATCTACAATTGATAACTTTATCTGTTCGTCGAAAATAAATCCGTTATAGTATATATGTCTAGATCAGGCGGTCAAAGCTGCTGCAACCTTCGTTTCCGGTCGTTGGGTCGTGATCTGCAATTGTTTATGATTTCTTTATTTACGTAACTCGCAACAATTGTTATGATGTGTTTTCGACCTAACGCTTATATTTAAAGTTCTTGATTTTATTTTGTTAAAATATAAATAAGTTTACATTTAGTTTTTATTGGCAAGTTAATTATCTATATTACATTATAATAGATATAGGCAACCCTTCAACTTCCTATTTGAAACGCCGTAATATTAATTGTAATTGAATGCTCCAGCATCCTTCCACGTTCCGCTCAGGCACCCTTTGTAGTTTCCCCCAACCCTCTCTAAGCATCCCAGCACAGGTTATTCATTGTTATTATATTGATAGTAAATGAAACGTACACATTGAAATAGCAAATCTAACGTTTTGAAAAATGAAAAATGAAGAAAACACACTACAAGAATAGCTTCAGGTTTTCACTTTTAAGCATTTTTTCATCGTGAGTTTGACTTTGTTGCATGCACTAATTTATTTCTTCAAGTAACCCATTTCATATTTCTATTTAAACATATCCAACCTAATGTTTCTCATATCTCTATTCTTTTATATTTATTCTATCTACAAGTGATAACTTTATCAGTTCGTCAAAAATAAATCCGTTATAGTATATCTGTCTAGATCAGGTGGTCAAAGCTGCTGCAACCTTCGTTTCCGGTCGTTGGGTCGTGATCTGCAATGGCTTAGGATTTCTTTGTTTACGGAACTCGCAACAATTGTTATGATGTGTTTCTAAGATTCAAATCACACTAGGTATTTTTAGGGTCCGATCCCCTCCTTTTCTATCTCTGATATTAGTAGGGTATGATCCCTCTTTCCTTTGTCTATCTCAGATATTATTATGGTTTGATCCCTTTCTTGTTTATCTCAGATATTATTAGGGTCTGATCCCTTTTTACTTCTCTATCTCAGATAATATTTGGGTCTGATCCCTTTCTTCTCTATCTCAGATATTATTAGGGTCTGATCCCTCTTTCTTCGTCTTCGTGCATACTGTCTTTACATACCCATATCATACATATACTTTCTTTGATCATTCATACACATTCACACATTGTACATATATCTATCATTCACATTCAACTATCATATACATACCTCCCTTGTCATCACGTGCAATATCCGAAGATCGTTCACGTATCGACAAGCTTTCATTCGCATTTAAGATATATATACATAACATATAAATCATACATGGAATACACTTAAAATTTAAGGTAAGTGTATTAACTATCACATCGAGTATGCACACAGCCCCGAAAACATAACAAGGAAATGGGGCTAGAAACTCTGTCAAGCCCCTCGATTTCAGCTGGATCTTAATTAATCATGTCATAACTCACAGATTAATGTGTTGACAATAGAGTTAATAACGGGTTGCTATATTTAGAAAGATATCCGTTTGTTAAAGGCGGAATCAATAACAAACATACGGTTGCAAAGAATAATCAAAGGTAGAAAGCACACACAGGATTCACTCAAAAGATTTCCATCTATATAATTTTCATCATACAAAGTGGATAATCAATTTAGGGTTCTAGGAATCCTAGGACAGCCGTCACTTTCAAGAAATATTCTTTCTTATCCGAAAATTGTAAAGGCTCAAAATCCGTGTCCTCACTCTCTTGGCGGCGTGCCCTAAACATTCTATTTATAGGACTGCCAACCTAGGACAACTGTCATTCCTTCTAGAAACCCTAAATACAATCATACATATTCAAATTACATATTCAAAATAAACTAAGTGTAAAACAAGTCTTCCGGGTAGGCTTTTCATAAATCTTCATTTTCCAAGTACGTTGTGTACTCTGCCATCCTTCATGACTTGGTAACATAGAAGTATGCTCGGGATTAGTTTCCGGGTAGACTTTGCTTGAAGAGTATTTCACCAAGTAAAATACTCACCGAGTAGACTTCAGTCTTCTTGACTTTGCCAGACTTTGCCCGACAACTCCTTACGAGCAACCTTGTTCTTCAATGATCCATTTCAGCTCTTTGCTATAAAATAACTTATTAGCAAAGTGTACTTGGGAGTAATGTTCCTTGCTTGAGCTGAACCTTGCCCGATATTACTTAGAGATATTCCTTTAGATTATCAAGCATACTTGGATCATACTTATTAATGAATACCTTGCCCGGACTTCCAATCACTTGACTTCTTGGACTTGGTCAACCAAACCTTACTCGGAAGAGTAAAATACTTGGTTCTGAAGAACAGACTTTCTTGATAAATTGAACCTTACCTGGATTTACATAAACTAGTGTACCTTACCCGGAAATGCACTAATTTGCATACCCTGCTCGGATATCCACTAAAGAAGACTACTTTAAGATAACCTTGCCCGATAGACAAAATATCGTACCCGGCCAAGTAAAACCTTGCTCGGATGTCTAAGGTGTGCCCGGATCCATAATTAGCGAATTCTGAGGAGGTTGAGAAGATTCCAATCTTCCATATACTTCATTCTGAACAAATCTTTGACTCCACAATCTCCCCCCTTAGGTCAATTGTTTGACTCAACAATCTCCCCCTAGATTGGAACACCTCAGCTGACCCAAAACATTTCTATGGTTACTTACACTTAGCAAAAATACACATCAAATCAAAATTGCATATTCAAATAACATAAGCAAAATTACATAATCGGAAAGTTGTCCGAAGACATTACAAAACAAAGCCTATTCTATTGATTTTGTCTCTTTCTTGCATTATGAATGGCTTGTCTTCGATTGATTATCTCTAAAGCAGCTTTCATCTTGAAAATATTAAGGGCTTGGTAGTGAGTGTGACTTTCTGGTATAGCCAAGTCCCTTATATCCATTAGATCTTCATTGTGCAGGCATGTCAAGTCTTCATCCCTGTTAATGATCCCCAGAATTTTTCCATCCGAATTCCTCAGCATAAAATGATTATCATTTTCTTTGAATTCAATGTCAGCTATAATCCCATTTTTCTGTACTGTGTAATTGGGGCGTCTCATTCTTCTTCCCAGACTTATACATGTATTCAAGTTGGACAATGGATTCTCATCTCTGAAGGTCATCTGAAAGTCTCTTTCAGCTATGTCCATTCTTTTCAGCTTTGCAGTCCTTTTTGACTTATGAGACTGAATCAACCTCCAGCTCCTCTATTCTTTTAGGAACTTGAACCCTTTTCCAGCTTCTTCCCACAAAAATTTTGACAGATCATTCATCTGTCTACCTGCCAGTCTGCTTCTGTTTCTGTAATCATACAATCTGAGAGTCCATCCTTCTCAATTGTTCTTCATTGAATTCATAGAAGTCACTTCTCACAACAATTTCGCTCAATTGTCTACTCTCCATAATCACTTTTAATACACCAGTAACAGAATCAAAGTACAGTTCTCTTGGTAGATCCACATTAGATTGTGGTCTTGTTCTTTGTTGTGCTGAACTGCTTGATTCACCTCTTCCTCCTTGAGCTCTTCCTCCTTGTGGAAATCTTCTTGAAATAGGAGGTCTGAAGGGAATCGACTTCTTAGGTTTTGCAGGCCTCAAGTTAAAAACATTAATGTATACAGCCTCTACCATCTCTGTTGGTAGATTGGCAAGTTCAACCACATCGTGTCCTGCTGCTTTAAGTTCTTTCAACATTTTATCCATGCCAGGAGTTCTTGCCAATCCAGCGGGTACAAACCTACCATCAGCATAGTATCTTGGATTCTCTCCTTCCCTTAGGGCTTTTTCCAATTCATCTTTTTTAATATAAAAGAGGTATTTCAAATCCTCCTTTTCCAAGACATTGAGGTCTGCTTCACTCATTCCCCTTTGGTTGATCATTATGTTCCTCAGTATGTTTATCATTTCTTCATTTTCCCATAGAACAAATGGTTCATCCTCAGGTTCAGGTTTCACATATTGAGGAGTAGGGGTTTCAACTGATCTGATTTGTTCTTTTTCCTTCTCTTTCAAGGTCTGAATTCTTCTTTTCTTAGCTTGGGGTTCATCACTTGGTTCAGCCTGTTTGGTAGAGCTCTCAGTTTGGACCCTTTTCAATTTTTCTTTTCTTTTCAACTTGTTGTATTGGTCCAACACTGATTCTCTGATTAGATTCTCAACAACTTCAGGTTTCATACCTCTTTCCAATAAATATCCGCACATGCCTCCAAACTTTTTCTTCAACTCCTCCATCTTTTCCAGTTTCTCATTTTCTTTCACACATTTTTCAATCACCATTTCTCTTTCACTGTTATAGAGATCTTGGAGTTGATCAAAAGTAAAGTTAGACAGATCCTTTTCAGAATAGTTGTGCCTTCTGAGATAATTTCTGTATTTCTGGGCATCTCTATTCTTTTCTTCCATCTTTTTCTTCAGAGCATCTCTCTATTTGTCAAGTCTCATCTGCAATTGATCATCATCAAGATCAGCCAGTGAATCAAAACTTATGCCATATGTTCTCAGTTTTACAACCAAAGGATTTTTCCTTTTAGCCTCCCTCATACTCAACTCAATGTTTGTCCTTTGTTCCTCAGTCATTGTGACTTGAGGGGACACAACATTAGTAGCTTTCACATTCATTTCCTGATCATTCTCAGGGTCATCATCATCATCAGAGTCATTCAGACTCATCCTCACCTTCAGTTAGATCATTCATTGCATCAATCTGTGGTTCATCAGAAAGTAGATTCTCAGGGATTGATACATTTGGCACTCCTTGCACATGTTCATCTGGCCTTAAAGTCTGCAAAGGAATTGCTCTGATTAGGCTATCATCATTCTCACTATCATTATCAAGAGTCTCAACATAGTATTTGTACTTTTCATCCCATCTCCCTTTCTTTACATACTCAGTACCTTCATCTGACATGAATGTTTCTGGTCGATCCCTTTTCCTTGAATACTTCTTTCCATACTTGGGATCATCCACATACTCCCATTCATCAGGATTTTTTCAAATGTCATCTTTGATCTGTTGAGCCCATTTCTGTGCAGCCATTGAAGCCATGGACTCACCAATTTCTTCTTCAGCCATCATATCAGTATTAATATTTACTGGTTCAGCAGTCTCATTTGACTTTGTTTCTTGTTGACTTTCAGTTTGAAACATGCTGACCACCATAGCTAGGGAGTTATCAACTTCCTCATCTCTTCTCAACTCAATCAAGGCCTCTATCACTTCTTGATCAGCCACTTCTTCAATGAATTCCCTTGCAAATTTGGCTTGATTGATCAAGTTTTCCTGCTCTGCCAACTCTACAGGGTCCATAGTTTGGGCCAGTATCTCTCTGTCCCTTGTTTCTCTCAGAAGGTTTTCTTGTTCCCTTAGAGCAGCAGCAGCAGCTTCATCATCATCTTTGAACAATACATCCTTTTCAGGATATGCCATAACAGGCTCTTCTTCTGTAACTTTTGCCTTACCCTTCTCAATCCTTCTCCTCACATCCTCCTCATCTTCAGACCGTACATATTCATCTATTTCTTTTTCAAGGGCTTCCTGTTCTGGGTCATGCTCTATTCTCTTGGAACTTGCTTGTTGATCAGTTTCTGGTTCAGTGTGTATAAGTTCCACAGTAGCAGCATTTTCATCAATCATTACTTCAGTCTCTTCTTCTGTTTGAACATCAGTCAAGATATCAGTAGCTATGTCAGTTAAAATATCAGTAGCTATGTCAGTAGAGGGTATATTTTTCTCAACATTTATCATATCAATCTCATCCACTCTCTCAACATTCTCTTTAACATTCTCATTTTCAATCTCCTTTTCATTTCCTGTCTCAATATCCTTCTCACTCCGTACTACTCTCACAATCTCATCATTCACATCATAATCATGTTCTGCACCATCAGACATATCAGCTTCATAATCTATCTCTTCAATTCTCCTCTCCTCACTACTCTCCTCTCCTCACTACTCTCCTCTCCATCATCATAAACATTCATAATCATTTTTATAGCATCAGCAGTCTCTGAAACTGTTACATTTTCTTCATCATTTCCCCCTGAGACAGTTTGCATAGATACATTCTCCCCCTATTTTGGGGCAGCTGAGGTCTTCTCCTGCTCCATGGTTTGAATTCTCAAATTTGCTTCTACTAGTCTTTTCAACAACATAACATTTTCCTCAGTTACTTCCTCATTCCTTCTTCTCAGTTCAGCATTTTCTTTTAATAACGTAGAAGGTCACTATCAGATGGTGGTGTTGTAGGTGGTGATGTGGTGAAATGTTCATAATCAGGTTGGTCTTGGTTTGAAGTGTGGGATTGAAATATGGATGGTGGTGTTTGTGGTGGTGGGGATGTATGTGTAGATGTTTCTGGTTGGCTTAAGGTTAGGATTTGTGGTTGTGTGTGAGTGACCTGGTATGGTGGAGTTTGTGGTGGTGATGGAATAATTGGTTGTTCAATGTGCTCAAGTTGCTCCCCCTGAATAGGTGCAAAAACTTCAATATTCACTTCGTCTCCTCCTTCATCTCCATTACCATCTCCATCATCAGAGTTCCCACCATCATCACTGTCATCCTCTCCTCCTTCCTCCTATGAGCTTAACTCAGGTACTGGCATCACTTGCAAGTCATGGTCCAATAACTATGGCAATATCTCAAATGGAACATTTGAGTTGTATGTATTTGAGACACCTGGATTTTTGATTCTTCTATATGTGTCAGGGTCTTGCAGTTGGTGTGTAGTTCCAACAGTGGGTAGATCTTGAAGCTCACTATTGAAGATTATCTGTAGGAATCTTGGATATTGTAAAAATCTTTTTCTTTCAGGCTTCTTCAGATTTCCTACTATTCCTTCAAATATCATCTTAGAGAAATTGAAGGGTAGATCATATATAATCCCAATTGTGGCATTTGCCAAGTCGTGACTCATCAAGGTCAACGATCCCTTCCTTGGAGCAAATCCGTGTATAACATGGTGAATAAGAAATCTGTACAGCATAGGAAACAAGCCCTTCTGAAACTGTCCATCATGAACATTTCCTTGATAACCCATTGTCTCTTCAAATATTTTCATTTGGTGGGGTGTGCTGAAGTTTATTGAGTTGTGATCACCATCATTCAACCGGAGACATCTTCTTATCATTCTCTCTGTAATATGTATCTCTTGTCTAGCCACGGTTGCCTCGATTCTTTTACCATTTATGTCCTTAACCAGTTCAGCAGATCTCCAGAAATCCAAGGAGTGATTTCTGTAAATTACAGGGCTTTCAGTAAATGCGAAACTGACATTGGTCTGAGCCATCCAAGTTATCATCCTAGTCATCGGCTCATTGTCAGGTGTGATTTGTAGAAGTGCACACATATTATGTTTTGGTTCAAAGACATACTTGGGTTCATCGTCTGCCATATCTGAAACACATAAACAAACATATTCAAAGTGAAATTAGTCATAAAGTTCAATACTTTTGGATAATTTCAAGGTATAAAAATGAAGAAGAAAGAAAAAAGAGAAAATCATCAAGAACCTGTTCTTCGACAAATTTATAACCTAAACACATAAACAGAGTGTTAGTAATCAGATACATAATCAAAGCCCATTATAGTCTAATCGTGGTCGGAAAAAAAACATATTAATGTTGCTTACCGAGTCGGAATTAGAGGGATAATTCAAGTTAGGGTTAGGAATAATAGAATGTGATAAGTCGGTTTGGGTTTCTTTGAGAGTAAGCAGTTTGCAGTGGAAGGAGAGAGATGGAAAAATAATGTTGAAAATTTTTCCTAACTCCCTCTTATATACCTTTTGAAAGTGGGTTTTAAATGCTCTTTGTCTTTTTGTGAATTATTAGCTGTCATACAGTAACATTATCCACTTGATATTAAAAACAATATTAATCTTTTAAGTTAATAAAACCTTACTCGGAATTATTCTTTTCAAAGTCTACTCGGTATACATCCACTTACAAAGGTTACCCGGTCAAACTTTGCTTGAAAAATTTTCATTTTTGAATATACAAAGTTTGCCCGAATTCTTCTATTTATAAACCTTGCTCGATCAAGCAAATTAATTTAAAGTTAAGACATAATGAAGAAAGCTTACTCGAAATACTAGATTTCTTGAGAAATTAATCACAAGGCAAATAATCAAGTATAATCATCAAATAAACATCCTTACTAGGAATCAGTAAAGACACCCATATAGATTTCTCAATTTCAAATTAAAACTTATCTAGCATAAACTCTAATAAGAATCATAATCAATTTTATCATACTAACTAACATATTCAATCAAGCATACTTGAAAACATAGTGTGCCCGAGTAACCATTCAAGAGAATAGTGTGCCCAAACACCTTCTAATGCAAAGTATACCCGAATAACCTTCATATAGTACAAAGTGTGCCTGGAAAAGGAATTCTAGCAGACAGTGTACTCGGAAAGTTAAGTTTTGAAATTACCAAGTATATTGAGGGAACAAAAGTGTACCCGAAATATAAAGTGTGCCCGGAAAACAAAGTTTGCCCGAAAACACTTGTAATTTCAAAGAAATCATAAACACGCATATCACAGAGCATGCTCGGAATGAAATTAAAACACAAACATTTAAGTGTGCTATAGTCTAAAATTTCAAAGAGCTTGCCCGAAAATCCTATGTTAGCACTAAGCTTGCTAGGATAAACACATTCAATCATCAGGTATGCCCTTACCCGAGGGATTTCAGCATGCCAAACCATACCCAAAAAATGACAAACTTAAATAGTGATATCTAAGCATGCCTGGAAAGATTAACAAATCTTTCTAACAACATATTCACACAAATCACACAGCTTACTTGATGTACTTGACTAAGTTCATAAAGTTAACTTGTAAACACAATTAGCATATAACATGCATAGCTTGCCCGAAACAAGAATTTCTTGTTAAAAGTTAGCTATAACAACACATAATCATCTCAAGACTTCAAGCTTGCTCGGGAAATGAGTACAACAGTGTACTCTACCCGGAAAGTGTAAACACTTTAAAGCATGCCCGAAAATCATAAAGTTAGTCAAAAAATGACTAAGCTTACCCGGAAAGGTCATAAATCATCAAACCTTACCCGAAATATCATATTCAAACATATTCAACTGTTTTGTGCCTGGAAAGGTTATAAAACATTAAACCTTACCCGAACTTACATATTCAACCTATTAAAGGCAAAATGCAACACTTTTTGACTTAAACCACTTGTCAAAATATAATTTTTTTTATTAAAGATCATAGTTTAAGAGAAAATGGTGCATTTAGAGATCAAATTTCAGTTATATTTCTCTTCAAAATAGCTTCTTTCATTTTCTGAAAAGATCTCAAGAATGAGATCATATTGACTAAGTAGCTTTCTCAAAACTTCATTCTCAGCATTATTATGACAACATAGATAGGTTAACAGCAGGTATAAACTTAGCATGAGTTTCATCTCTTTGGTGATATGATTAAGGTTCAATTTAAGCATAATGCATTAATGGTCAACACTATGCTATGATGCCTCATATCTCTTCTCAAAGCTTATTTGGCTTTCCCCTGATCACCCCAATTTGACTCCAACCTCCTGTATTTGGTCAAAAACTTGTTTTTGTATGACAGAACTTAATGATTTTTGTATTCTTTTTTTTTAGATTCAAACATATATAGAGGTTGAATGTTGGACTTACAGTTAATAATATGACTTTCATTCAAGATGAGACAGATTTTGTCAACATCTTTGTAGTTCTTGTTGTAACCCTCTTGTTTGATAAAATATTTAAAAACACTTATCAACTTCTGGTTGATTTATTCATTCTTCCCCTTGTTTTTGATATTTTCTCAAATTTTCTTAAAGCATGTTCCTTGTCATATTTAAAGATGTTTCATTTTTGGTTGACCAAATAACAACAGGCTCATGTATGACTGGGTAATCACTTTTCTGCATATCATTCGGAGAGATCTTGAGACATGCAAAGACAACGATGTATCTCCACATAAAAATTAGCATATTCATTATGTTTATATCACCTTAGATTTTACATCATCATGGGAAAGCAACCATACATGTTAATGACTATACTAAGGTCCTTTTAGCCTATTAAATCCATATGATTGGCTAAGCAGTCAATGTACTATCATTTCCCAAATTAACAGTTCAATATTCAATCACCCCAATATCTCTTCATTGTCAGGTAAATGGCTATCCTGTTTGACCAGAAGTGGTCAACAGGACCAAACATACATGTGAATATATATCCTTTCAAATTCATAGTTATTGACATAGTTTTAAGTGAATGAATAAGAAACAAGTTATAATTGCCCCAAATGCATTCAGTTTTCAGGTCAATGGCTATCCTGTGAATCTATAGAGATTTAAGGACCAAACAAACACAAGTGCATGTCCTTCCAACTGGGCAAATGGCTCAATTTTCAGCAAAAACAACTTCTTGAGACTTCTCTTTAAAATCCTTCTTTTAAAGCTTGAACTGAATAATCTTATCATATCTCAACACCATTAATCAACTTGCTCATGTTTTGACCAAAATAAAGTATTTATGCAAAAATTCATTAGAAAATTCATTTTATCATTTAATTTTGACATAAAACTTATTTTGACACAAACAGTTGTAATACAATCGAATCTTAATCAAACATAACATCATCAAGACAAGCAGACAATATTAACATTCAAGGTCTAGCCTATCTTAATAACATCACATGATCAGATAATACACATATTCAAGCATTCAAGCAATGATGTCAAATAAGCTTACTCTAACAAGTAAATCACAACACAGACTCTTATTCTAACATCACACATGCACATCAACAGATAATCATGCAAACCTATCAATCAGATCAAACATGTCAATGTTTGCATACATACACAGTTAAAGCACATATTCAGTAGAATATTCAAATATCATACTTAAGTAACATAATCAAGCATATTCACTAAACATTCAATACGTGTAATCTCTAACAAAATAATCAGTTATCACAGAGAGACACACAACCAGACACACATCCTTAATCAGATTTCATCAGAGTTGATCATTCCCAGGGCTTTCAAAAGAAAGTTGAACCTGGTTCTATCAAGTGGTTTGGTGAATAGGTCAGCCAAATTGTCACTTGTATCAACCCTTTGCATTTCAATCAAACCTTTTTCACTGCAGTCTCTGATGAAATGATGTTTGATTTCAATGTGCTTAGTTTTGGAATGTTGAACTGGATTTTTAACAATAAAATATGCAGCAGTATTGTCAATAAGAATAGGGGTGTTCAAGAAATTCAAACCATAGTCCATCATCTGATTTTGAATCCATAGAACTTGTGCACAGCAGGCGGATGCAGCAACATATTCAGCTTCTGCAGTAGAGATTGAGACTGTAGTCTGCTTTTTACATTTCCATGACACTAGCCTTTCACCCAAAAATTGACATCCTCCTGAGGTTGACTTTCTGCTCATGTTGCAGCCATCATAATCACTGTCTGTATATGCAATCAGATCAAAAGCTTGGTTCTTTGGATACCAAATCCCTAAGTCTGGTCTTCCCTTCAAATATCTGAATATTCTTTTAACAGCATTCATGTGGGAGACTTTTGGACTTGATTGGAATCTTCCACACACACATACAGCAAACATGATATCTGGTCTTGTTGCAGTCAGATACATCAGAGATCCAATTTTGGCTCTATATTCATGTTCATCTATAGGCTCCCCCTTTTCATCTGCAATCATCTTTTCTTTGGTGCCCATTGGAGTTGAAGCAGTCTTGTACTCTTGACAGTTGAACTTGTTCAAGATGTCCTGCACATATTTGTTTTGATGAATGTAAATCCCCTTAGCCTTCTGTTGAACTTGCAGTCCTAGAAAGAAGTTCATTTCTCCCATAGAACTCATGTTGTATTTGGACTTCATTACCCCCTCAAACTCCATACACATTTGTTCATTTGTAGAACCAAAGATGATGTCATCCACATATACTTGTAACAGAAGCAAGTCTGATCCCTTTCTTTTGTAGTAGAGTGTCTTGTCAATGGCTCCTCTTTTGAAACCATTTTCAAGAAGATGATTTGACAACTCATCATACCATGCTCTAGAAGCCTGATGCAATCCATAAAGGGCTTTGTTTAACTTATACACCCTGTTTGGATATATTGGATCCTCAAAACCTGAAGGTTGAGCAACATACACCTCTTCATCAATCTTTCCATTTAGAAATGCAGACTTAACATCAAGCTGGAACACTCTAATGTTCTTTGAGGCAGCATATGCAAGAAAAATCCTGATAGCTTCAAGTCTTGCAACCGGTGCAAAGACTTCCTCAAGGTCTATTCCTTCTTTTTGAAGACATCCCAGTGCTACAAGTCTAGCTTTATTCTTAATCACCAAACCCCTTTCATCCCTTTTGTTTCTAAAAACCCATTTGGTTCCAATTGCATATCTGTCAAATGGCTTATCAACAAGATCCCACACATGCAGGTCTCTAAATTGTGTCAATTCCTCTTGCATTGCTTCCACCCAACTATTATCTTTTAATGCTTGTGCTATGTTCTTTGGTTCTATTTGGGACAGAAAACAAGAGTAAAGACAAATGTTTGCAATTTCGGAATGACTTCTTGTAACTCTTTCATGCAAATCACCAATGATGTTTTCAGAACGATGATTCTTTTCCACATAAGGAGTTTGTACAATCATATATGTAGATAAATTTGTGTCAAGATTTATTTCATTGAACTCTGGTTCTTCAATGATTAATCAGCTTCTGCATCATGAAATTCTGGTGTTTCATCATTATGTTGTCCTGAAGTAGATGCACCATTGTTTTCTAAGTTCAATCTTTGAAATAGATCTTGAAATCTTGCTTTAGATGCAGCTTCTTCTCCACTTGCTTGGTTGCTTGTGTCACCCTCATTCTGAATTTGATCATCCTGTACATCTTGATTGTCTTGATTGTTCTTAGTATGATCATGTTCAGGATTGTGATTATTTTCTCGATCATGTTGACCATCGTCATATGAGGGATTCTTCACAAAAGTATACTCCTTTTCTTTTCTAGCAACTTTCTTCCATAATTCTTCCAAGTCCAATGATTTCTTCCTATGCTCTTCAATTTCACTGGTCTTGTAGAAAGATTCATCAAAGTCTTCAGGATAAATCTTGAAAGACCTTATTAACTTCTCATGATCAAATAGCCATGCTGCACCATTAACTGTATTGAATTGATTCTCATTAAAGATGATGTCAGATGATTCTATAACACTCAAGTGTCTTTCACATAAACACTGTAGGCTTTTGAGTGTGTAGAATATCCCACAAAGAAGCAATCCAGGGATTTTGTTTGAAACTTGTTCAAATAGTCCCTTGTATTTAAAAGAAAACATTTGCATCCAAAGGGCTTGAAAAACTTGATGTAAGGCTTTCTGTTGTGAAATATTTCATAAGGAGTTTTGTTATGCCTTTTGTTCACAAGTACCCTGTTCTGAACATAGCAGGCTGTATTTATAGCTTCAGCCCAAACCAAAAAGTGACAGGCAGATTAGCATCTGCTAATATGGTTCTTGCAGCTTCAATCAAAGTTCTATTTCTTCTTTCTGCAACACCATTTTGTTCAGGAGTTCTAGGAGCTGAGAATTGTTGTTGTATTCCTTTTGCTTCACAGAATTCTTGCATAACTCCATTCTTGAACTCAGTGCCATTGTCACTTCTCATCATCTTGACTGTCTTATTCAACTTGTTCTCAATCATTCTTACACAACCTTTAATCAACTCTGCAGTCTCATCCTTGGTACTTAGGAAATAAACCCAAGTGTATCTTGAATAGTCATCAATGATCACCAGACAATATCTTTTCTTCCCAATACTTGGTACACTCACAGGACCAAAGAGATCCATGTGAAGTTATTCAAGTACTTGATCAATTGAATTGATGAGTTTTAACTTATGAGTAGATTTGTGTTGTTTTCCCTTTTGACATGAATCACAATGATCTTCCAACTTAAATTCTCTTGTAGGTAAGCCTATGACATGCTCACCTTTGACAAGTCTATTCATGTTCTTCAAGTTCACATGACACAGTTTCCTATACCACAATTTTGACTCATTTTCAGTGGCTTTGGAAACAAAACATGCACATCCTCTTGAAATAGCTTCTTTCATATTCAATTCATACAAGTTACCATTTCTTGGTGCCATCATCATAATCATTTCACGTGGAATTACAAACTCAGGTTTTAAAATGAAACAGTGTGAATCATCAAAACTGACTTTGTAACCCTTATCACACATTTGTGATATACTCAGCAGATTGTACTGAAGACCTTCAACATGAAATACATTATCGAATGAGACTTTCCCATTTGTTAAGATTCCTTTTCCAACAATCTTTCCACCATTCTCATCACTCCCAAAAGCTACTGGACCTTCATACTTTTCTTCATAATTGACAAGAGATCTCTTGTCACAAGTCATGTGCCTAGAACAACCACTATCCATATACCATATGTCATTTAGAGGAGTGGACTGTTCCTGCACATACAAAGAAAGTTTGATTAGTTGAGTGATGAAGTGCAAGCCTTATCAACTTGCAACTCATCAGATTCAGTTTCAGACACAGCTTGGGAAGTGAGTGTTGTTGGTTTAGGATCTTCATGAGTCAATTCTAAGTTGTCTGAATTATCAGTTTCATAACCACACTCTCTTGGAGTTTTAACAAGTGAGGTTGGACACTGGTATTCAGCTGAGTCAGTGGCATACTCCTTTATCACATAGTCCTTCTTCTTAGAGTAGTCTCTCACATCAGCAACTTGCTCAACCTTACTCTCAGTCTTAGGTTTCCAAAGGAAACCATGTGGTTCATATCCATGTTTTAATAGAAACTTCTCATCACCAGTGAGTTCTGTTGGTTTATTTCTAGAATGTGCATCTTTTCTTCTTGTCTTCTTACTGCTTGATGATCCTTGAGAACCATCAGATTTGACTGATTGAGTATCTTGTTTGATTCTCAAAGACTGATAGTTCTTTTTGGTCAATTTCTCATGCTTCTTAGGAGATTTACTTCTTTTTGCTAATTCAACCACTTGCTTCTTTGTTGTTACTTCAGCTTTCTTCTCAATCCTTGTCTCCTTTGCAGATTTCTTTTCTTCTCTGTTCATGGTTTCATTTCCACACACCTTTCCTTTTCCCAGATATACATCATACTTCTGTTTGTACAGGACAAAGTCTTGGCCATACTTTGTTCCATCTGGGACATGAAATGGTTAAAATTTCAATCTCTCATTGCATGAGTCTGTGTGGTGACCATATTCATCACACCTTATGCACCAAACCTTGCCTTTGAATATTTCATGTTCTTTTGGTTTCTTGAATCTTTCACTTGGCTTAGGTGACTTGACTCCTAGAGTCTTCTGATTCTTTAAGCTATTAAAGTTAATTGAGAATGGCACAAACTCCTCAACCTTAATGTCTTGTCTTTCAAGTTTGCTTTTGACAAAGACAATTTTTTTAATAATCATAGGTTCTTCATCACTGCTTTCTCTAACCCTTAATTGTCTTTTCTCATACTCTTCCATAGTTTCCACTTCTCCAACATCCAACACCACATGACTAGAAAAGATTGGATAAACTGGGATAAAATTTTCTGTATCAACTTTTTCAGTCACTATCTTCTTTTTGTTTTTCTGCTTTATCCTACCCAATACAGCTTTGCTTGGTGGTCTGACTGCATTGTAGTTTATCTTCCTCCTTTCACAAATGTCAAAAGAAACATGTTCTCTTTTCATTTTATCATTCTGTTTCTTCAATCTTGGTGGGACTGGTGGATACTTTGGAAGTTTATCAACAGATTCCGGTTTCTTATATTTTCTTCCTCTTTCAGCAGCTTTGATTTCCTCTTTAGTAATTTGATCACTCAAATTACTCAAGTCATCTTGATCCAATTCAAAATCAAAGTCATCCTCAGAGACTTGAACTCCAATTGACTTATCCTCTTTTACTTCTTTCTTAATCACAAACTCTCCTTCTTCATTCACTTCTACCTTTTTGTACAAATCAACAAATTCTTCCTTGTCTTGAAAGACATCTCTGATTTGTTGCAAGTATGCATCTCTTTTCTCTTTGTCAACTTTTGGCATAAAGTTGTTGTTGAATGGAGGTGGAACTGCTTTGTATTTGTCTTGTTCCTTCACCTGGTTCAGTATACCACATATGTTGCATGTTGAGACCAAATTCTTCAGAAATTCAGTTTCAACCTTCAGTCTTGTGTTTTGCATCTTTTCTTCAACCAACATCTTCTTTAATCCATCAATCTCAGTGATGTATCTGGTTTGAGTTCTGTAATTGATCATGCAATCATCTTCAAGGCTTTTAATCTTTTCTTCACTGATCATCTCACTTGCCTCATACCCATTGATGATACTTTGTTTTCTAAAACACTCACTGTCCAGCTTGCCTACTTTTGTTCTCAATTCAATGATAAGTTCATTTAAATCAACAGTAAGAGCAGAGTGTACCTGAGATGATGATCCTTTTTCTTTCTCAATTATGGCCATGAATGCCACATTTGCTTTCTTGATATCATCTGCAATGTCCTCTTCATGATTGCTCCAATCAAAATTTCCTTCATGTTGTGTATTCACTGCCATATTTCCATGATTTCTGATCTGATTTTGATTTGCTGGAACAGTTTTGTTTGGAGCATTTTGAGCTGCTTGAAGGTTTTGATTGTTATTCATTTGAAAACCTTGAGTCTGTTGCATACTTTGTTGTTGATTATTCATTTGAGGCTGAAAGTTGTTAAAGTTGGGGTTGTAATTGTTGTTGGGATTGAAGTTGTTGTTGTTGAAGTTGTTCATTTGATTGTTGTTGTTGTTGAATCTTAGCTGACTTTGTTGGTAATGCTGCTGACCTCTTGGTTGATTTTGTTGATATTGCTGCTGACCTCCTTGTTGTTGATTCTGGTATTGATTCATTTGAAATTTTCTTGGTTGATTGCATTCTCTTGCAAAATGACCAGGTTGCTGACAATTGTAGCAGATTGCTTTTGACTTGTCAAATCCAATCCTGTCATTTGGACCCAAAACCAGAGACCTACCAGTTCTGTTATACAGCCTTTTACTTCTCAAACCCAACATGGCAGCTTGCCACTTCAAATCCATGTCTTCCAAGTCATCTGCATCAATTTGCTCTAAATCATCTTGTACCACACTTGTGTGAATTAGGTTCTTTGCAACAAATGCATTATATGACTCAGTAAACATAGACAGCAATGCATTTGTTTTATTGTTTTGACCATTTACACCACTAGAGTGATGCACATTCCCACTTGCCATTGAGGCAGTTTCAGTATCATCAATCAGTTGCACATTGAACCTCTGCTGATTTCCTTGATTACTTGTGCTACCTCCAATGAAAGATTTTGGAGTAACAACATTATGTTCAGCTGGTTCTTCAATAATGGGAATTTGTTGTTGATTCTTGGTAGACAGATTTCCCATGGGTGCAATCAATGCATTTGAAACATTGAAGCAGGGTCTATCTTCCTTAATCATCTCATTCTCTATTATTTCAAGTTCTGCAGCCTGAAGAAAGCATACTACATCATCCAATTTCAATTCATTGAAATTATGCTTCTGAAGGATGAACTTGCAAGCAGTATACCATTCTTTTGGCATTGAGTTGAGTAACTTTGTATTTAAATCAAAGTCAGTCATTACATAATCAGTTGTCCTCAACTCATTCACAATACTTAGAAAACATTCTAGTATTGATTTCAACCTCTCTCCTTCCTTATACTTGAACCTTTCCAACTGTTGCTTTAATCTTTGCTTCTTTATGTTCTTTAGTTCAGTATTCCCTTCATACATCTCAAGGATGGCATCATACATTTGCTTGGCAGTTGTGTGATGTGCCACCTTGGTCAGAATCTCCTAAGACAAACCTAGCTTAATCATAGCTAAGGCTTTGTCATCCACCTTTCTCATTCTTTCTCTTACAGCAGCAGTTACAGCTGTATTTGCACCTTCTTCAACAGTAGCTTGTGGACCATTCTTGATGGAGTTCCACATATCAATATCATTGTAGCATACGGATGCTTCAAAGAGTACTTTCCATTTGATAAAGTTTTCCTGTCCATACAACCTTGGTATCTTGTTAGTATACACCTCTTGTTCCTCATATCCAGACATTTAAAAAAAATCAGTTTCTTTGTAAAAACAGAGTTTCAAAATAATCAGATCTGAAAACAGAATGCGCAGATCTGATGTGTCTGATGTGATTAGAACAAGATTTAGATATAAAGATTAGAACTTTAATTGAAATAAGGAAGAGAAAAAACCGGTAGAATGTAGATCTGGAAGAAAAATGAAAAACAGGGCTACTTACGTCTTGCTTGAGCTGAACCTTGCCTGATATTACTTAAAGATATTCCTTTAGATTATCAAGCATACTTGGATCATACTTATTAATGAATACCTTGCCCGGACTTCCAATCACTTGACTTCTTGGACTTGGTCAACCAAACCTTACTCGGAAGAGTAAAATACTTGGTTCTAAAGAACAGACTTGCTTGATAAAGTGAACCTTGCCCGGATTTACATAAACTAGTGTACCTTACCCGGCAATGCACTAATTTGCAAACCCTGCTCGAATATCCACTAAAGAAGACTACTTGAAGATAACCTTGCCCGATAGAAAAAATATCGTACCCGGGCAAGTAAAACCTTGCTCGGATGTCTAAGGTGTGCCCGGATCCATACTTAGCGAATTCTGATGAGGTTGAGAAGATTCAAATTATCCATATACTTTATTCTGATCAAATCTTTGACTCCACAATCTCCCCCTTAGGTCAATTGTTTGACTCAACAAACTCACCTGAATGCGGATACGTTCACCGTTAATAGTTATTCCCTTCTTGAGCTGTGCACGGCTAACTGTATAATATTTACATGTATCAATTAACTATTACTACTCATATCATATTTCTATCTTTATACAACCCACAACGAACGGGGGTGCGGGGTTTTAGGGGCGGCAGCCCCTAGCGGAGTCCAAGGGGCAGAGACCCTGGCTGGAAAAATTTTATTTCCATTAACTGTCTTAACACATTTTCCATTAGGATTTTAAATTATTTTCTAAATCGCTAACTCATTCGCTATAACGAATTAAGCCTAATTTGTTGGCTAATTCATTATCCTTTGATCTGATTCGTTATGTTTTCTTCCTTAATTCGTTATCTTGATTCGTCATCTTATCCTCTGATTCGTTATTCCAATTCGCTATCTGGACATGACTTGATTCGTGGTCAAATTCGTTATTGGAGCTTAGCGAACTGGTGAGATTCGTTACCTGGTTCGCTATCCTAGTTTGTTAGTCTACTTCGTTAACTTGAGGTAACTAACTGGGTGAGCTAATTCGCTACCTAGACATGATGAATTGCATCAATCTTAACGAATCATCCATGTTCTTATCCAGGCTTTGACTTAGAGTCAAAGTCAAAATTGCCAAGAACACGAATCATGTAACATCCTAAATATTCTAATAAAAAATAAAGAAAGTTGCGCTAAATTGTCGTGTGTTAAATAATATTAACTAGCATCTAATAAGGAAAAGATCATGGACTTGGACTAATTAAGATGGATTAAAGGGAATGGGCCTTAGGTCCATGGGCTTTAAGGGATATAAATACCCCCTTAAACCCATCTAAAACCCTAATCCTCATTCCATCTTTCCATATTGCCTACACACTCAAAAACACACACACATCACTATACATATATACGGCCGAGAGAGTAGAGCGAGATTCGGGATCGAGTGGACGCTAGTTCGTGTAGATCCTTATTATACAAGCCTTATACAAGATCTAGAGTTCGTAAACAAGTTTAACGAGATCCAAACGAACGCGACAAGGTATGTTTTAATCCTAAAGTTTACGTTTTTATAAACGTTTAGCCTTAAAACTTAGAACGAGAATAGATCGAGTATAGACGAAACATAAAGTTGTAAACTTGATGCTAAAACGAAAATAATGAACCCATAAACCTGTGCAGCTCGAGTAAATGAACCCTTAAACCTAGTATTGAACGTTTTAATCTTAAAGGTCTAAACTTTATGCTTTCCGGGCCAAGTTTTACCCGAAATAAACCATGGGAATGGTCGCGGGTTTGGGTAATATCATATACAAGGATTACATGTTGAAACGGGGATGTTTTTGGGTTAAAATCAAACCCGTAGCTGCTGTTGGGTAACTTCGCCTGCTGACTAAGTTGGCTGGCTATAACTTCGCTGGTTGTCAAGTTCGCCAGCTGACCAAGTTCGCTTGAAATAAGTTCGTCCATTTGTAAACTTCGTTGAACGCTAAGTTCGCCATCAGCTAAGTTCGCCCACTGATATGTTCGCTTAGGTTAAGTTCGCTTAAGTTATGTTTTCTTAACGTGTATGCTCGCTTACATTTATGTCCGCTCATACATAAAAGGTAACGAACCAGATAGCGAATCAGACTTAATTCGTTATGAAGAATGAGTGAGCGAATTAGAAAATAAATTAAAATCCTAGTGAAAAATTCGACCCCAGCCAGGGGCTCTGCCCCTTGGACCCTGCTAGTGGGTGCCGCCCCTAGACCCCGCTGCCAGGGGAGCTGCCCCCGGACCCCCGTTAGTTGTGGGTTATAATTGAACTAGAAACACAGTATAGATAGCGATAGATGATTGATACGTGTAATTGTTATACAGTTAGCCGTGCACAGCTCATGAAAGGAATAACAATTGACGATGAATGTAACCGTGTTCAGGTGAGTTTCTAGTCCCATTTCCTTGTTATGTTTTCGGGGCTGTGTTCATACTCGATGTGAATGTTAATACACTTACCTTAAATGTTAAGTGTATGTCTTATTGACGATTGTGATAGTTATGTATGTATGCTTGACAGTACGTGAACGACCTTCGGGTATTGCACGTATTATTAAGGTAAGTATAGTATAGTATGTATGAAATATGTATGTGAATAAAGGAGTATGTACGATTATGTTGTGTATGGTATTAATTGTACGGATATGATAATGAAAGGTAAGGTAAGGTTAAAGGGTTGCATACCCTAATAATATATGCGAAGGATAAAGGGTTGCATACCCTAATAATATATGCGAAGGATAAAGGGTTGCATACCCTAATAAAATATGCGAAGGATAAAGGGTTGCATACCCTAGTAATATATGCGAAGGATAAAGGGTTGCATACCCTAGTAATATATGCGAAGGATAAAGGGTTGCATACCCTAGTAATATATGCGAAGGTTAAAGGGTTGCATACCCTAATAATATATGCGAAGGTTAAAGGGTTCCATACCCTAATAATATATGCGAAGGTTATAGGGCGTAATGCTCTTTAAAACGTAAGGTAAGTATATGTAAGAAAGAAAGTGCGAAGGTAAGTAAGTATATTATAAACGAAAGTATGAAAGTACTTAGTTATGAATGTATTGTATGTTATTTGATTAACTAGAACTCACTCAGCGTAGCTGACTTTTAGTATGCACGTAGGTGAGTAGAATGAGGCAGCTCGCTTGAGGGGACACATGGCATGGAATAAGAGGCTGGCATCGGAAGACTCACGACATTTAAGTTTAATGTTTTGTTTATTCTGAAAGACGAGATGTTGTTTTAAGACAAGTTATGGTTTGTTATGAAATGTTTTATGAAAGTTTTTATATTCCGCTAATGTTTTAATTAACTTTGATATTTAGAACTGTTTTCATGAGTAAATCCAACACCAAATGTAGGGCACCGGTAACGGGGCCTTACAAATCAGTCAACATATACCAGATCTACAATTAAACCTTCATTTCTCAACGAAATACCATGATTTGGGAATCAATGAACTCCGAATCATAGCGCCTACAAACCCTAGGTGTCCAATCGGCCAAACATTCACGTTTAAAGGGTGCGATTTGGGCATATATATCCAGGTTTCTTTAGGTTAACAATTAACCCATCAACTGTTAATCAATTTCCATAAGATTTGTTGTTTTGGATTCGTTTATAAAAAACTAACACAGATCTATGATTTCCCAAACCAAACCGAACCTATATGAACAATTTCTAAATATAAACGTACCTTAATCAAGTCGTTCTACGAACACGAGCTGGTCTTGATGTTGTTTAGGTTTGTCACGACGATCTTGCACCAACAAGCTCGGGTTTTCAACCTCGGATCTAGGCTCGGGTTAAAGAATAGCATTTGTGTGTGTTTTTGATGGTGTAGGCTATGGTGTAGAGATGGATAAAATGGAAAGGATTAGGGTTTAAGAGGTATTTATACTCCCTTAAGCCCATGGACCTAAGGCCCATTTTATCTTATATTCCATCTTCTAAAGTCCAAGCCCAACCGCGCAAAGTTTATTATCTAAACCGATAAACGACACAATATAAAATAAACGAAATTTATTTTATTATTATAACCAAAAATAGGATGTTACAGATGCTCCAGCATCCTTCCACGTTCCGCTCAGGCACCCTTTGTAGATTACCCGAAACCTCGCCAGAACATCCCAACATATGTTATTCATTGTTATTTTATTGATAGTATATGTAACGTATAAATTGAAATTGCAAACCTAACGTTTTGAAAATTGAAAAATTAAGACAACACACTTCAAGAATAGCTGTAAGTTTTCACTTTTCAGCATTTTGTCATCGTGAGTTTGACTTTGTTGCATGCACTAATTTTTTTCTTCAAGTAAACCCATTTCATATCTCTATTTAAACATATCCAACCTAATGTTTCTCATATCTCTATTCTTTTATATTTCTTCTATCTACAAGTGATAACTTTATCAGTTCGTCGAAAATAAATCCGTTATAGTATATATGTCGAGATCAGGCGGTCAAAGCTGCTGCAACCTTCGTTTCCGTTCGCTGGGTCGTGATCTGCAATGGTTTAAGATTTCTTTATTTACGTAACTCGCAACAATTGTTATCATGTGTTTTCGACCTGACGCTTATATTTAAAGTTCTTGATTTTATTTTGTTAAAATATAAATAAGTTTACGTTTAGTTTTTATTGGCAAGTTAATTATTTATTTTACATTATAATAGATATAGGCAACCCTTCAACTTCCTATTTGAAATGCCGTAATATTAATTGTAATTGAATGCTCCAGCATCCTTCCACGTTCCGCTCAGGCACCCTTTGTAGTTTACCCCAACCCTCGCCTAAGCATCCCAGCACAGGTTATTCATTGTTATTTTATTGATAGTAAATGAAACGTACAAATAGAAATAGCAAATCTAACGTTTTGAAAATTGAAAAATGAAGAAAACACACTACAATAATAGCTTTAAGTTTTCACTTTTAAGCATTTTTACATCGTGAGTTTGACTTTGTTGCATGCACTAATTTTTTTCCTTCAGGTAACCCATTTCATATCTCTATTTAAACATATCCAACCTAATGTTTCTTATATCTCTATTCTTTTATATTTCTTTTATCTACAAGTGATAACTTTATCAGTTCGTCAAAAATAAATCTGTTATAAAATATCTGTCTAGATCAGGTGGTCAAAGCTGCTGCAACCTTCGTTTCCGGTCGTTGGGTCGTGATCTACAATGGCTTATGATTTCTTTATTTACGGAACTCGCAACAATTTTTATGATGTGTTTCTAAGATTCAAGTCACACTAGGTATGTTTTCGACCGAACGCTTATATTTAAAGTTCTTGATTTTATTTTGTCAAAATATAAATAAGTTTACGGTTAGTTTTTAATGGCAAGTTAAATGTCTATATTACATTATAATAGATATAGGCAACCCTTCAACTTCATATTTGTGAAGCCGTAATATTAACTGTAATTGAATGCTCCGGCATCCTTCCACGTTCCGTTCCGGCACCCTTTGTTGTTTACCCCAACGCTCGCCTAAGCATCCTAGCACAGGTAATTCATTGTTATTTTATTGATAGTTAATGTAACGTATAAATTGAAATAGCAAATCTAACGTTTTGAAATTTGAAAAATGAAGACAACACACTGCAAGAATAGCCGTAAGTTTTCACTTTTCAGCATTTTGTCATCGTGAGTTTGACTTTATTGCATGCACTAATTTTCATCTTCAAGTAAACCCATTTAATATCTCTATTTAAATATATCCAACCTAATGTTTCTCAAATCTCAATTCTTTTATATCTCTTCTATCTACAAGTGATAACTTTATCAGTTCTTAGAAAATAAATCCGTTATAGTATTTATGTCTAGATCAGGTGGTCAAAGCTGTTGCAACCTTCGTTTCCGGTTGTTGGGTCGTGATCTTCAATGGGTTATGATTTATTATTTAAGGAACTCGCAACAATTGTTATGATGTGTTTCTAAGCTTCAAATCACGCTAGGTATGTTTTCGACCTTACGCTTATATTTAAAGTTCTTGGATTTTATTTTGTTAAAATATAAATAAATTTACGGTTAGTTTTTAATTGCAAGTTGAATATCTATATTACAGTATAATAGATATAGGCAACCCTTCAACTTCCTATTTGAAATGCGTAATATTAATTGTAACGGAATGCTCCGGCATCCTTCCATGTTCCGCTCAGGCACCCTTTGTAGATAACCCCAAACCTCGCCTGAACATCCTAGCATTATTCGTTGTTAACTTATTGATAGTATATGTAACGTATAAATTGAAATAGCAAACCTAACGTTTTGAAAATTGAAAAATTAAGAGAACACACTGCAAGAACAGCTATAAGTTTTCACTTTTCATTATTTTGTCATCGTGAGTTTGACTTTGTTGCATACACTAATTTTTTCTTCTAGTAAACCCATTTCATATCTCTATTTAAACCTATCAGCCTAATGTTTCTCATATCTCTATTCTTTTATATTTCTACAATCTACATGTGATAACTTTATCAGTTCATCAAAAATAAATCCGCTATAGTATATCTGTCTAGATCCGACGGTCAAAGCTGTTACAATCTTCGTTTCCGTTCGTTGGGTCGTGATCTGCAATGGCTTATGATTTCTTTATTTACGGAACTCGCAACAATTGTTTTGATGTGTTTCTAAGCTGCAAATCCCACTAGGTATGTTTTCGACCTTACGCTTACATTTAAAGTTCTTAGATTTTATTTTGTTAAAATATAAATAAGTTTACGGTTAGTTTTTATTGGCAAGTTAATTATATATATTACATTATAATAGATATAGGCAGCCTTTCAACTTCCTATTTAAGACGCCTTAATATTATATGTAATCGAATGCTCCGTCATCCTTCCACGTTCCACTCAGGTGCCCTTTGTAGTTTACCCCAAACCTCGCCAGAACATCCCAACACAGGTTATGCATTGTTATTTTATTGATAGTATATGTAACGTATAAATTGAAATTGCAATCCTAACGTAGTTTACCCCAACCCTCGCCTAATCATCCCGGCACAAGTTATTTATTGTTATTTTATAGATAGTAAATTAAACGTACAAATTGAAATAGCAAAACTAACGTTTTGAAAATTTAAAAATGATAACAACACACTACAAGAATAGCAGTAAGTTTTCACTTCTCAGCATTTTGTCATCGTGAGTTTGACTTTGTTACATGCAATAATTTTTTTTTCAAGTAAACTCGTTTCATATCTCTATTTAAACATATTCAACCTAATGTTTCTCATATCTCTGTTCTTTTATATTTCTTCTATCTACAAGTGATAACTTTATCAGTTGGTCGAAAATAAATCCGTTATAGTATATGTGTCTAGATCTGGCGGTCAAAGCTGCTGCAACCTTCGTTTCCAATCGTTGGGTCGTGATCTGCAATGGCTTATGATTTCTTTATTTAAGGAACTAGCAACAATTGCTATGATGTGTTTCTAAGCTTCAAATCACACTAGGTATGTTTTCGACCTTACTTTTATATTTAAAGTCAGGATTTTATTTTGTTAAAATATAAATAAGTTTACGGTTAGGTTTTAATGGCAAGTTAATTATCTATATTACATTATAATAGATATATGAAACCCTTCAACTTCCTATTTGAGACGCCGTAATATTAACTGTAATTGAATGCTCCGGCATCTTTCCATTAGTTTTCTTATAATAGTGAGTTTGACTTTAAGTTTTCCCCAAACTGAAAATTGAAAAATGAAGACAACACACTGCAAGAATAGCTTTAAGTTTTCACTTTTCAGCATTTTGTAATCGTGAGTTTGACTTTGTTGCATGCATTAGTTTTTTTCTTCTAGTAAATCAATTTCATATCTCTATCTAAACATATCCAACCTAATGTTTCACATATCTCTATTCTTTTATATTTCTTCTAACTACAAGTGACAACTTTATCAGTTCGTCAAAAATAAATCCGTTATTGTATTTCTATCTAGATCCGGTGGTCAAAGCAACTACAACCTTCGTTTCCGGTCTTTAAGTCGTGATCTGCGATGGCTTATGATTTCTTTATTTATGGAACTCGCAACAATTGTTTTGATGTGTTTCTAAGCTGAAAATCCAACTAGGTATGTTTTCGACCTGACTCTTATATTTAAAGTTCTTGGGTTTTATTTTGTTAAAATATAAATAAGTTTATGGTTAGTTTTTAATGGAAAGTTAATTATATATATTACAATATAATAGATATAACAACCCTTTACCTTCCTATTTGAGACAATGCAATATTAATTGTAATTGAATGATCTGGCATCCGTCCACGTTCCGTTCCGGAACCCTTTGTAGTTTACCCCAACCCTCGCCTAATCATCCCAGCGCAGGTTATTCATTGTTATTTTATAGATAGTAAATTAAACGTACAAATGGAAATAGCAAAACTAACGCTTTGAAAATTGAAAAATGATAACAACACATTGCAAGAATAGCTGTAAGTTTTCACTTTTCAGCATTTTGTCATCGTGAGTTTGACTTTGTTACATGCACTAATTTTTTTCTTTAAGTGACCCATTTCATATCTCTATTTAAAGATATTCAACCTAATGTTTCTCATATCTCTGTTCTTTTATATTTCTTCTATCTATAAGTGATAACTTTATCAGTTGGTCGAAAATAAATCCATTATAGTATATGTGTCTAGATCTGGCGGCCAAAGCTGCTGCAACCTTTATTTAAGGAACTCGCAACAATTGTTATGATGTGTTTCTAAGCTTCAAATCACACTAAGTATGTTTTCGACCTTACGTTTATATTTAAGGTCAGGATTTTATTTTGTTAAAATATAAATTAGTTTACGGTTATGTTTAAATGGCAAGTTAATTATCTATATTACATTATAATAGATATAGGCAACCCTTCAACTTCCTATTTGAGACGCCGTAATATTAACTGTAATTGAATGCTCCGGCATCTTTCCACGTTCCGTTCCGACACCCTTTGTAGTTTACCCCAACCTTCGCCTAAGCATCCCAGCACAGGTAATTCATTGTTATTTTATTGATAGTAAATGTAACGTATAAATTGAAATAGCAAACCTAACGTTTTGAAAATTGAAAAATGAAGACAACACACTACAAGAATAGCTTTAAGTTTTCACTTTTCAGCATTTTGTAATCGTGAGTTTGACTTTTTTGCATGCATTAGTTTTTTCTTCTAGTAAACCAATTTCATATCTCTATTTAAACATATCCAACCTAATGTTTCACATATCTCTATCCTTTTATATTTCTTCTAACTACAAGTGACAACTTTATCAGTTCGTCGAAAATAAATCCGTTATAGTATTTCTATTTTGATCCGGTGGTCAAAGCAAATACAACCTTCGTTTCCGGTCTTTGGGTCGTGATCTGCAATGGCTTATGATTTCTTTATTTACGGAACTCGCAACAATTGTTTTGATGTGTTTCTAAGCTGCAAATCCCACTAGGTATGTTTTCGACCTGACGCTTATATTTAAAGTTCTTGGGTTCTATTTTGTTACAATATAAATAAGTTTATGGTTAGTTTTTAATGGAAAGTTAATTATATATATTACAATATAATATATATAGCAACCCTTCACCTTCCTATTTGAGACAATGCAATATTAATTGTAATTGAATGATCCGACATCCTTCCACGTTCCGTTCCAGCACCCTTTGTAGTTTACCCCAACCCTCGCCTAATCATCCCAGCGCAGGTTATTCATTGTTATTTTATAGATAGTAAATTAAACGTACAAATGGAAATAGCAAAACTAACGTTTTGAAAATTGAAAAATGATAACAACACATTGCAAGAATAGCTGTAAGTTTTCACTTTTCAGCATTTTGTCATCGTGAGTTTGACTTTGTTACATGCACTAATTTTTTTCTTCAAGTAAACCATTTCATATCTCTATTTAAACATATTCAACCTAATATATCTCATATATCTGTTCTTTTATATTTCTTCTATCTACAAGTGATAACTTTATCAGTTGGTCGAAAATAAATTCGTTATAGTATATACGTCTAGATCTGGCGGTCAAAGCTGCTGCAACCTTCGTTCCAGTCGTTGGGTCGTGATCTGCAATGGCTTATGACTTCTTTATTTAAGGAACTCGCAACAATTGTTATGATGTGTTTCTAAGCTTCAAATCACACTAAGTATGTTTTCGACCTTACGTTTATATTTAAGGTCAGGATTTTATTTTGTTAAAATATAAATAAGTTTACGGTTATGTTTTAATGGCAAGTTAATTATCTTTATTACATTATAATAGATATAGGCAACCCTTCAACTTCCTATTTGAGACGCCGTAATATTAACTGTAATTGAATGCTCCGGCATCTTTCCACGTTCCGTTCCGGCACCCTTTGTAGTTTACCCCAACCCTCGCCTAAGCATCCCAGCACAGGTAATTCATTGTTATTTTATTGATAGTAAATGTAACGTATTAATTGAAATAGCAAACCTAACGTTTTGAAAATTGAAAAATGAAGACAACACACTGCAAGAATAGCTTTAAGTTTTCACATTTCAGCATTTTGTAATCGTGAGTTTGACTTTGTTGCATGCATTAGTTTTTTCTTCTAGTAAACCAATTTCATATCTCTATTTAAACATATCCAACCTAATATTTCACATATCTCTATTCTTTTATATTTCTTCTAACTACAATTGACAACTTTATCAGTTCGTCGAAAATAAATCCGTTATAGTATTTCTATTTTGATCCGGTGGTCAAAGCAAATACAACCTTCGTTTCCGGTCTTTGGGTCGTGATCTGCAATGGCTTATGATTTCTTTATTTACGGAACTCGCAACAATTGTTTTGATGTGTTTCTAAGCTGCAAATCCCACTAGGTATGTTTTCGACCTGACGCTTATATTTAAAGTTCTTGGGTTCTATTTTGTTACAATATAAATAAGTTTATGGTTAGTTTTTAATGGAAAGTTAATTATATATATTACAATATAATATATATAGCAACCCTTCACCTTCCTATTTGAGACAATGCAATATTAATTGTAATTGAATGATCCGACATCCTTCCACGTTCCGTTCCAGCACCCTTTGTAGTTTACCCCAACCCTCGCCTAATCATCCCAGCGCAGGTTATTCATTGTTATTTTATAGATAGTAAATTAAACGTACAAATGGAAATAGCAAAACTAACGTTTTGAAAATTGAAAAATGATAACAACACATTGCAAGAATAGCTGTAAGTTTTCACTTTTCAGCATTTTGTCATCGTGAGTTTGACTTTGTTACATGCACTAATTTTTTTCTTCAAGTAAACCATTTCATATCTCTATTTAAACATATTCAACCTAATATATCTCATATATCTGTTCTTTTATATTTCTTCTATCTACAAGTGATAACTTTATCAGTTGGTCGAAAATAAATTCGTTATAGTATATACGTCTAGATCTGGCGGTCAAAGCTGCTGCAACCTTCGTTCCAGTCGTTGGGTCGTGATCTGCAATGGCTTATGACTTCTTTATTTAAGGAACTCGCAACAATTGTTATGATGTGTTTCTAAGCTTCAAATCACACTAAGTATGTTTTCGACCTTACGTTTATATTTAAGGTCAGGATTTTATTTTGTTAAAATATAAATAAGTTTACGGTTATGTTTTAATGGCAAGTTAATTATCTTTATTACATTATAATAGATATAGGCAACCCTTCAACTTCCTATTTGAGACGCCGTAATATTAACTGTAATTGAATGCTCCGGCATCTTTCCACGTTCCGTTCCGGCACCCTTTGTAGTTTACCCCAACCCTCGCCTAAGCATCCCAGCACAGGTAATTCATTGTTATTTTATTGATAGTAAATGTAACGTATTAATTGAAATAGCAAACCTAACGTTTTGAAAATTGAAAAATGAAGACAACACACTGCAAGAATAGCTTTAAGTTTTCACATTTCAGCATTTTGTAATCGTGAGTTTGACTTTGTTGCATGCATTAGTTTTTTCTTCTAGTAAACCAATTTCATATCTCTATTTAAACATATCCAACCTAATATTTCACATATCTCTATTCTTTTATATTTCTTCTAACTACAATTGACAACTTTATCAGTTCGTCGAAAATAAATCCGTTATAGTATTTCTATTTTGATCCGGTGGTCAAAGCAAATACAACCTTCGTTTCCGGTCTTTGGGTCGTGATCTGCAATGGCTTATGATTTCTTTATTTACGGAACTCGCAACAATTGTTTTGATGTGTTTCTAAGCTGCAAATCCCACTAGGTATGTTTTCGACCTGACGCTTATATTTAAAGTTCTTGGGTTCTATTTTGTTACAATATAAATAAGTTTATGGTTAGTTTTTAATGGAAAGTTAATTATATATATTACAATATAATATATATAGCAACCCTTCACCTTCCTATTTGAGACAATGCAATATTAATTGTAATTGAATGATCCGACATCCTTCCACGTTCCGTTCCAGCACCCTTTGTAGTTTACCCCAACCCTCGCCTAATCATCCCAGCGCAGGTTATTCATTGTTATTTTATAGATAGTAAATTAAACGTACAAATGGAAATAGCAAAACTAACGTTTTGAAAATTGAAAAATGATAACAACACATTGCAAGAATAGCTGTAAGTTTTCACTTTTCAGCATTTTGTCATCGTGAGTTTGACTTTGTTACATGCACTAATTTTTTTCTTCAAGTAAACCATTTCATATCTCTATTTAAACATATTCAACCTAATATATCTCATATATCTGTTCTTTTATATTTCTTCTATCTACAAGTGATAACTTTATCAGTTGGTCGAAAATAAATTCGTTATAGTATATACGTCTAGATCTGGCGGTCAAAGCTGCTGCAACCTTCGTTCCAGTCGTTGGGTCGTGATCTGCAATGGCTTATGACTTCTTTATTTAAGGAACTCGCAACAATTGTTATGATGTGTTTCTAAGCTTCAAATCACACTAAGTATGTTTTCGACCTTACGTTTATATTTAAGGTCAGGATTTTATTTTGTTAAAATATAAATAAGTTTACGGTTATGTTTTAATGGCAAGTTAATTATCTTTATTACATTATAATAGATATAGGCAACCCTTCAACTTCCTATTTGAGACGCCGTAATATTAACTGTAATTGAATGCTCCGGCATCTTTCCACGTTCCGTTCCGGCACCCTTTGTAGTTTACCCCAACCCTCGCCTAAGCATCCCAGCACAGGTAATTCATTGTTATTTTATTGATAGTAAATGTAACGTATTAATTGAAATAGCAAACCTAACGTTTTGAAAATTGAAAAATGAAGACAACACACTGCAAGAATAGCTTTAAGTTTTCACATTTCAGCATTTTGTAATCGTGAGTTTGACTTTGTTGCATGCATTAGTTTTTTCTTCTAGTAAACCAATTTCATATCTCTATTTAAACATATCCAACCTAATATTTCACATATCTCTATTCTTTTATATTTCTTCTAACTACAATTGACAACTTTATCAGTTCGTCGAAAATAAATCCGTTATAGTATTTCTATTTTGATCCGGTGGTCAAAGCAAATACAACCTTCGTTTCCGGTCTTTGGGTCGTGATCTGCAATGGCTTATGATTTCTTTATTTACGGAACTCGCAACAATTGTTTTGATGTGTTTCTAAGCTGCAAATCCCACTAGGTATGTTTTCGACCTGACGCTTATATTTAAAGTTCTTGGGTTCTATTTTGTTACAATATAAATAAGTTTATGGTTAGTTTTTAATGGAAAGTTAATTATATATATTACAATATAATATATATAGCAACCCTTCACCTTCCTATTTGAGACAATGCAATATTAATTGTAATTGAATGATCCGACATCCTTCCACGTTCCGTTCCAGCACCCTTTGTAGTTTACCCCAACCCTCGCCTAATCATCCCAGCGCAGGTTATTCATTGTTATTTTATAGATAGTAAATTAAACGTACAAATGGAAATAGCAAAACTAACGTTTTGAAAATTGAAAAATGATAACAACACATTGCAAGAATAGCTGTAAGTTTTCACTTTTCAGCATTTTGTCATCGTGAGTTTGACTTTGTTACATGCACTAATTTTTTTCTTCAAGTAAACCATTTCATATCTCTATTTAAACATATTCAACCTAATATTTCTCATAAATCTGTTCTTTTATATTTCTTCTATCTACAAGTGATAACTTTATCAGTTGGTCGAAAATAAATTCGTTATAGTATATACGTCTAGATCTGGCGGTCAAAGCTGCTGCAACCTTCGTTTCCAGTCGTTGGGTCGTGATCTGCAATGGCTTATGACTTCTTTATTTAAGGAACTCGCAACAATTGTTATGATGTGTTTCTAAGCTTCAAATCACACTAAGTATGTTTTCGACCTTACGTTTATATTTAAGGTCAGGATTTTATTTTGTTAAAATATAAAAAGTTTACGGTTATGTTTTAATGGCAAGTTAATTATCTTTATTACATTATAATAGATATAGGCAACCCTTCAACTTCCTATTTGAGACGCCGTAATATTAACTGTAATTGAATGCTCCGGCATCTTTCCACGTTCCGTTCCGGCACCCTTTGTAGTTTACCCCAACCCTCGCCTAAGCATCCCAGCACAGGTAATTCATTGTTATTTTATTGATAGTAAATGTAACGTATAAATTGAAATAGCAAACCTAACGTTTTGAAAATTGAAAAATGAAGACAACACACTGCAAGAATAGCTTTAAGTTTTCACATTTCAGCATTTTGTAATCGTGAGTTTGACTTTGTTGCATGCATTAGTTTTTTCTTCTAGTAAACCAATTTCATATCTCTATTTAAACATATCCAACCTAATGTTTCACATATCTCTATTCTTTTATATTTCTTCTAACTACAAGTGACAACTTTATCAGTTCGTCGAAAATAAATCCGTTATAGTATTTCTATTTTGATCCGGTGGTCAAAGCAAATACATCCTTCGTTTCCGGTCTTTGGGTCGTGATCTGCAATGGCTTATGATTTCTTTATTTACGGAACTCGCAACAAGTGTTTTGATGTGTTTCTAAGCTGCAAATCCCACTAGGTATGTTTTCGACCTGACGCTTATATTTAAAGTTCTTGGGTTTTATTTTATTACAATATAAATAAGTTTATGGTTAGTTTTTAATGGAAAGTTAATTATCTATATTACATTATAAAAGATATAGGCAACCCTCCAACTTCCTATTTAAGACGGCGTAATATTATATGTAATCGAATGCTCCGTAATCCTTCCACGTTCCACTCAGGCACCCTTTGTAGTTTACCCCAAACCTCGCCAGAACATCCCAACACATGTTATTCATTGTTATTTTATTGATAGTATATGTAACGTATAAATTGAAATTGCAAACCTAACGTTTTGAAAATTGAAAAATTAAGACAACACACTTCAAGAATAGCTGTAAGTTTTCACTTTTCAGCATTTTGTCATCGTGAGTTTGACTTTGTTGCATACACTAATTTTTTCTTCTAGTAAACCCATTTCATATCTCTAATTAAACATATCAACCTAATGTTTCTCATATCTCAATTCTTTTATATTTCTTCTATCTACAAGTGATAACTTTATCAGTTCGTCGTCGTTATAGTATATCTGTCTAGATCAGGCGGTCGAAGCTGCTGCAACGTTCGTTTCCGTTGGTTGGGTCGTGATCTGCAATGGCTTATGATTTCTTTATTTAAGGAACTCGCAAAAATTGTTATGATGTGTTTCTAAGCTTCAAATCACACTAGGTATGTTTTCGACTTTACGCTTATATTTAAAGTTCTTGGATTTTATTTTGTTAAAATATAAAAAAGTTTACGGTTAGTTTTTAACGGCAAGTTAATTATCTATATTACATTATAATAGATTTAGGCAACCCTTCAACTTTCTATTTGAGACGCTGCAATATTAATTGTAATTGAATGCTCCGGCATCCTTCCACGTTCCGTTCCGGCACCCTTTGTAGTTTACCCCAACCCTCGCCTAAGCATCCCAGCACAGGTTATTCATTGTTATTTTATTTATAGTAAATGTAACGTATAAATTGAAATAGCAAACCTAATGTTTTGAAAATTGAAAAATGATGACAACACATTGCAAGAATAGCTGTAAGTTTTCACTTTTCAGCATTTTGTCATCGTGAGTTTGACTTTATTGCATGCACTAATTTTTTTCTTCAAGTAAACCAATTTCATATTTCTATTTAAACATATTTAACCTAATGTTCTCATATCTCTGTTCTTTTATATTTCTTCTATCTACAAGTGATAACATTATCAGTTCGTCGAAAATAAATCCGTTATAGTATATTTGCTTAGATCAGATGGTCAAAGCTGTTGCAACCTTCGTTTACGGTCGTTGGGTCGTGATCTGCAATGGGTTATGATTTCTTTATTTAAGGAACTCGCAACAATTGTTATGATGTGTTTCTAAGCTTCAAATCACACTAGGTATGTTTTCGGCCTTACGTTTGTATTTTAATTTCTTGGATTTTATTTTGTTAAAATGTAAATAAGTTTACAGTTAGTTTTTAATGGCAAGTTAATTATCTATATTACATTATAATAGATATAGGCAACCCTCCAACTTCCTATTTAAGACTCCGCAATATTATATGTAATCGAATGCTCCGTCATCCTTCCACGTTCCACTCAGGCACCCTTTGTAGTTTACCCCAAACCTCGCCAGAACATCCCAACACATGTTATTCATTGTTATTTTATTGATAGTATATGTGAAGTATAAATTGAAATTGCAAACCTAACGTTCTGAAAATTGAAAAATTAAGGCAACACACTTCAAGAATAGCTGTAAGTTTTCACTTTTTAGCATTTTGTCATCGTGAGTTTGACTTTGTTGCATACACTAATTTTTTCTTCTGGTAAACCCATTTCATATATCTATTTAAACATATCAACCTAATGTTTCTCATATCTCTATTCTTTTATATTTCTTCTATCTAAAAGTGATAACTTTATCAGTTCGTTGAAAATAAATCCGTTATAGTATATCTATCTAGATCAGGCAGTCGAAGCTGCTGCAACGTTCGTTTCCGTTCGTTGGGTCGTGATCTGCAATGGCTTATAATTTCTTTATTTAAGGAACTCGCAAAAATTGTTATGATGTGTTTCTAAGCTTCAAATTTCCACTAGGTTCGTTTTCGACCTTAAGCTTATTTTTAAAGTTCTTGGATTTTATTTTGTTAAAATATAAATAAGTTAACGGTTAGTTTTTAATGGCAAGTTAATTATCTATATTACATTATAATAGATATAGGCAACCCTTCAACTTTCTATTTGAGACGCTGCAATATTAATTGTAATTGAATGCTCCGGCGTCCTTCCAACTTCCGTTCTGGCACCCTTTGTAGTTTACCCCAACCCTCGCCTAAGCATCCCAGCACAGGTTATTCATTGTTATTTTATTTTTAGTAAATTAAACGTACAAATTGAAATAGCAAACCTAACGTTTTGATAATTGAAAAATGAAGACAACACATTGCAAGAATAGCTGTAAGTTTTCAGTTTTCAACATTTTGTCATCGTGAGTTTGACTTTGTTGCATGCACTAATTTTTTTCTTCTAGTAAATCCATTTCATATCTCTATTTTAACATATAACCCTAACGTTTCTCATATCACTATTCTTTTATATTTCTTCTATCTACAAGTGATAATTTTATCAGTTCATCAAAAATAAATCCGCTATAGTATATCTGTCCAGATCCGGCGGTCGAAGCTGTTACTACCTTCGTTTCCATTCGTTGGGTGGTGATTAGCAATGGCTTTTGATTTCTTTATTTACGGAACTCGCAACAATTGTTATGATGTGTTTCTATGTTTTAAAACCCACTTCGTATGTTTTCGACCTTACGCTTATATTTAAAGTTCTTAGATTTTATTTTGTTAAAATATAAATATGTTTACGGTTAGTTTTTATTGGCAAGTTAATTATCTATATTACATTATAATAGATATAGTTAACCCTTCAACTTTCTATGTGAGACGCTGCAATATTAATTGTAATTGAGTGCTCCGGCATCCTTCCACGTTCCGTCCCGGCACCATTTGTAGTTTACCCCAACCCTCGCATAATCATCCCAGCACTGGTTATTCGTTGTTATTTATAGATAATAAATTAAACGTATCAATTGAAATAACAAACCTAACGTTTTGAAAATTGAAAAATGATGTCAACACATTGCAAGAATAGCTGTAAGTTTTCACATTTCAGCATTTTGTCATCGTGAGTTTGACTTTGTTACATGCACTAATTTTTTTTTCAAGTAAACCCGTTTCATATCTCTATTTAAACATATTCAACCTAATGTTTCTCATATCTCTGTTCTTTTATATTTCTTCTATCTACAAGTGATAACTTTATCAGTTTGTCGAAAATAAATCCATTATAGTATATATGTCTAGATCTAGCGGTCATAGCTACTGCGACCTTCGTTTCCAGTCGTTGGGTCGTGATCTGCAATGGCTTATGATTTTTTTATTTAAGGAACTCGCAATAATTGTTATGATGTGTTTCTAAGCTTCAAATCACACTAGGTATGTTTTCGACCTGACGCATATATTTAAAGTTTTTATATTTTGTTTTGTTAAAATATAAATGAGTTTACAGTTAGGTTTTAATGGCAAGTTAATTTTCTATATTACATTATAATAGATATAGGCAACCCTTCAACTTCCTATTTGAGACGCTGTAATATTAATTGTTATTGAATGCTCTGGCATCCTTCCACGTTCCGTTTCGGCACCATTTGTAGTTTACCCCAACCCTCGCATAAGCATCCCAGCACAGGTTATTCATTGTTATTTTATTGATAGTAAATGTAACGTATAAATTGAAATAGCAAACCTAACGTTTTGAAAATTGAAAAATGATGACAACACATTGCAAGAATAGCTGTAAGTTTTCAATTTTCAGCATTTTGTCATCGTGAGTTTGACTTTGTTGCGTGCACTAATTCTTTTCTTCAAGTAAACCAATTTCATATTTCTATTTAAACATATTTAACCTAATGTTCTCATATCTCTTTTCTTTTATATTTCTTCTATCTACAAGTGATAACTTTATCAGTTCGTTGAAAATAAATTCGTTGTAGTATATTTGTTTAGATCAGATGGTCAAAGCTGTTACAACCTTCGTTTACGGTCGTTGGGTCGTGATCTGCAATGGGTTATGATTTCTTTATTTAAGGAACTCGCAACAATTGTTATGATGTGTTTCTAAGCTTCAAATCACACTAGGTATGTTTTCGACCTTACGCTTGTATTTAAATTTCTTGGATTTTATTTTGTTAAAATATAAATAAGTTTACAGTTAGTTTTTAATGGCAAGTTAATTATCTGTATTACATTATAATAGATATAGGCAATCCTCCAACTTCATATTTAAGACGTCGTAATATTATATGTAATCGAATGCTCCGTCATCCTTCCACGTTCCACTCAGGCACCCTTTGTAGTTTACCCCATACCTCGCCAGAACATCCCAACACAGGTTATTCATTGTTATTTTATTGATAGTAAATATAACGTATAAATTGAAATTGCAAACCTAACGTTTTGAAAATTGAAAAATGAAGACAACACATTGCAAGAATAGCTGTAAGTTTTAACTTTTCAACATTTTGTTATCATGAGTTTGACTTTGTTGCATGCACTAATTTTTTTCTTCAAGTAAACCAGTTTCATATTTCTATTTAAACATATTTAACCTAATGTTCTCATATCTCTATTCTTTTATATTTCTTCTATCAACAAGTGATAACTTTATCAGTTCGTCGAAAATAAATCCGTTATAGTACAATTGTTTAGATCAGATGGTCAAAGCTGTTGCAACCTTCGTTTCCAGTCGTTGGGTCGTGATCTGCAATGGGTTATGATTTCTTTATTTAAGGAACTCGCAACAATTGTTATGGTGTGTTTCTAAGCTTCAAATCACACTTGGTATGTTTTCGACATTACGCTTGTATTTAAATTTCTTGGATTTTATTTTGTTAAAATATAAATAAGTTTACAGTTAGTTCTTAATGGCAAGTTAATTATCTATATTACATTATAATAGATATAGGCAACCTTCCAACTTCCTGTTTAAGACGCCATAATATTATATGTAATCGAATGCTCCGTCATCCTTCCACGTTCCACTCAGGCACCCTTTGTAGTTTACCCCGAACCTCGCCAGAACATCCTAACACAGGTTATTCATTGATATTTTATTGATAGTATATGTAACGTATAAATTGAAATTGCAAACCTAACGTTTTGAAAATTGAAAAATTAAGACAACACACTTCATGAATAGCTGTAAGTTTTCACTTTCAGCATTTTGTAATCGTGAGTTTGACTTTGTTGCATACACTAATTTTTTCATCTAGTAAACCCATTTCATATCTCTATTTAAACATATCAACCTAATGTTTCTCATATCTCTATTCTTTTATATTTCTTCTATCTACAAGTGATAACTTTATCAGTTCGTCGCCGTTATAGTATATCTGTCTAGATCAGGCGGTCGAAGCTGCTGCAACGTTCGTTTCCTTTGGTTGGGTCGTGATCTGCAATGGCTTATGATTTCTTTATTTAAGGAACTCGCAAAAATTGTTATGATGTGTTTCTAAGCTTCAAATCCCACTGGGTATGTTTTCGACCTTACGCTTATATTTAAAGTTCTTGGATTTTATATTGTTAAAATATAAATAAGTTTACGGTTAGTTTTTAATGGCAAGTTAATTATCTATATTACATTATAATAGATATAGGCAACCCTTCAACTTTCTATTTGAAACGCTGCAATAATAACTGTAATTGAATGCTCCGGAATCCTTCCACGTTCCGTTTCGGCACCCTTTGTAGTTTACCCCAACCCTCGCCTAAGCATCCCATCACAGGTTATTCAATGTTATTTTATTTATATTAAATTAAACGTACAAATTGAAATAGCAAACCTGACGTTTTGAAAATTGAAAAATGTTGACAACACATTGCAAGAATAGCTGTAAGTTTTCAGTTTTCAGCATTTTGTCGGCGTGAGTTTGACTTTGTTGCATGCACTAATTTTTTCTTCTAGTAAACCCTTTTCATATCTCTATTTAAACATATCAACCTAATGTTCTCATATCTCTGTTCTTTTATATTTCTTCTATCTACAAGTGATAACTTTATCAGTTCGTCGAAAATAAATCTGTTATAGTATATATGTCTAGATCAGGCGGTCGAAGCTGTTACAACCTTCGTTTCCGTTCGTTGGGTCGTGATTCGCAATGGCTTATGATTTCTTTATTTACGGAACTCACAACAATTGTTATGATGTGTTTCTAAGTTTTAAAACCCACTAGGTATGTTTTCGACCTTACGCTTATATTTAAAGTTCTTAGATTTTATTTTATTAAAATATAAATATGTTTACGGTTAGTTTTTATTGGCAAGTTAATTGTCCGTATTACATTATAATACATATAGGCAACCTTTCAACTTCCTATTTAAGACGCCGTAATATTATATGTAATCGAATGCTCCGTCATCCTTCCACGTTCCGTTCCGGCACCCTTTGTAGTTTATCCCAACCCTCGCCTAATCATCCTAGCACAGGTTATTCATTGTTATTTTATAGATAATAAATTAAACGTACAAATTGCAATAGCAAAACTAACGTTTTGAAAATTGAAAAATAATAACAACACATTGCAAGAATAGCTGTAAGTTTTCACTTTTCAGCATTTTGTCATCGTGAGTTTGACTTTGTTACATGCATTAAATTTTTTCTTCAAGTAAACCCATTTCATATCTCTATTTAAACATATTCAATCTAATGTTTCTCATATCTCTGTTCTTTTGTATTTCTTCTATCTAAAGTGATAACTTTATCAGTTTGTCGAAAATAAATCCGTTATAGTATATATGTCTAGATCTGGCAGTCACAGCTGTTGCAACCTTCGTTTCCAGTCGTTGGGTCGTGATCTGCAATGGCTTATGATTTCTTTATTTAATGAACTCGCAACAATTATTATGATGTGTTTCTAAGCTTTAAATCACACTAGGTATGTTTTCGACCTGACGCATATATTTAAAGTTTTTGGATTTTATTTTGTTATAATATAAATGAGTTTATGGTTAGGTTTTAATGGCAAGTTAATTATCCATATTACATTATAATAGACTAGTAGGTGTGTCCGCGCGTTGTGGCGGGGATGATTCACAAAAGTATGTTGCTTTAGTTGAAAACGATATTCGATCATTCAAGAATATGCACCACACATCCACAAAACAATTTGAATCGTTATTAATAAAAAGTTCAGTAGAGATTCGGAAGAAATAAAATTTACCACATGGATAAACTAAAAACCCTTTATAAGAAACTCACATAAATGAAGTTATTCTGTTTATAAGAATAAAAGACAAGCATCGACATTTAGTGAGAAAATAGAAGTATACTTGTTTGGTTACAGTGAGATTAGAAGTACATATAGAAACAAAGATGCAATAAAATCAGTAGAACCATATTCAGTTAAATTTAACTCAAAAGGAGGTCAAAATTATGTCTTCACTGGCTTTTATTTGTGCTTCTTACTAATTGACTTGTGTTGCTAAATTTACAATAATTATGTTTGTTAATTTATTAAATAAATAAACCTACCACGAAACGATTCATGAACTGTTTTTTGAGCTTTTAGTTCGTTTCTGAGTACAAGATTGTAATTATTGCTTGTCTTAAGAATCCCAGTTGCTATAGGTTTAATCCCACGCCTTCTCACTTCATGCACAAATAAAATGTTATTGCAGGAGCAAAACACTACATGCTTTTGTCGCTCAAGTATATATTTACTCCCTTCGTATAATAAGATCCAATAAAACAAGAAGATATGAATTTTAAAGAATCATTTTAGTTGTAAGTTGTTAGATTTCCCGTTACAATTATAACCCAAAGAATTTTCAAAGCAGATGAACACACATCATGGTAATAATATATGAAAATAATAGCTTTTTGAGTGGGAACAACCTATTAATAGCACAGTGATGCAATCTTAGATAGATGCACTTCATCCCAGTAAAATGGATCGTAACAATGGAATTTGTTATTCATGTTAGTTCGCTTTACATGCATTAAACGACTGAAAGTAAACAAACTAATGTAAAAAAAGTTTGCTAGATGTTCGGTTCATTAACAATCCAAATAAACATATCAATCTGTATAACCAACATAAAAGTTGAAACAAAACACATAAAATTAATACATTTACTCACTTCCTTTCCATAGAAAGCATGGCTTCAAAAATTGCGGAAGTGACACCTAAGATTGGAAGTGGTGCAAATAATAAACCCACTGCACAATCCTGTCACAAAAATACATTAATAATAATGATGATGCATATTACAAAAGTTACACTGTTTCATTATAATACAAATATGAATATATGATAAAAGAAATCATCTTTTTTAACAACTTCCAACCTGATAGATCCCCTTTGACATGTTCCCGTTTCTTTTTAACGTTTTGACACTGAATTAGAAAGAAAGAAAAAAGAAACAAACCAAAAAAACCTAACCTGCAAGATAAGGGAACCAACAGTGGGTTGCACATAAAGAGTGCTAATACTACTCTTGTCCATTAAACACTTTAGAACCTGCTGTATATACCAAAACAACAATATCACATCAAAAACTTTCGGTGTCGACAAATTACAAGATAATACTTCAAAAGTCCATTGATATAAAAAGGATCCAATTACAATATAGAGGCAGGTAAGCGGGCAACAAGCTGCGCCGCCACATTATCTGCGCTGCCACCCCCTTTTGAATGGCAAAACCGATCCTACCGATAATACTTTGTTCCAATCTGTGGCTGCGACAAGATAATGTGAGTAACGTTTTACATTTACATATTATTTTATGCATCCGGTCTATTAGATAATGTAACATTTACTAAAAAAAAATAAAAATATTATTTATAAATTATGAATTCTTTTACAAAGATTTGCATTGCAAGCTTTTAATTGTTGTATTATTATTATTATTTAAACCTTTCCACGAAGTTCAGTACATATACATGCTCCAAGCATTAGCAAGAAAAACCCAATTTAAAATGCTTTGAGTTGGGTTTGGTAATCGAGTCCGCCTGAGCGGCTGAGCCCCGGGTGTTGTTAACTCTTGTTTCAAATGAGTTCAAGTGGGATTCGGCAATCGATTTCAAGTTGTGTTGTTTTTAGGGTTGGTTTCGGTAATCGTTTACGCTTACAAACGCCACCAGGTTAAAATAGAAAAGAGAAAAAAAAACTCGGTTACCTAAAATTGGATCCGTGTTGCTTTTTATTTTTTAATTTTAACCCAGTGTCATTTTTTTATGTATGCCCTCTCCTTACAATCTCTAAACTAAAAGACACTAAACCATACGCAGTAAAAGTTCTTTAATACTTACTGTTTGGCCCATTAGAGACAACCCAAAGTATCCTGTCTTCTCCTTCAGTAAGCCAATGAGACCATGAGTTGCTCGCTTCCCTATCAGAGTGCATCAACCAACCAACAATTAAATCCCATATAAATAAACAGAAACAAAGAGCTGATTAGGCTGCTTATTATGTCTTGTAATCAAAATATGTGTCCCATATTTGGATTCTGTTCGAGTTCAGATTTATTTTCGTCTCAGTTTAGAGTTTTTTGATTTTTAGCGTTGTATCTTTTAAAAACCAATTAACACAACATTACCAAGCAGAAGTTCAGTCCTTCGTACCTTAGTCCACCTATAACAAAAAAGGCCAAATTTTCAGTTTATTCCGAAACTACCCTTGACTAAAAATTAATCCGATAAGAAAACTTGCAATCCAATCGGTTTAACTTTAGTCGTGCAAAATCTCTCGCTAATCAGTTGCAAACTATAAAAACAAAGAATACGAAAACTGGACTGTTTTCAGTAAAACTAACCATATCTAAAATATCCAGACTACCCCTCAATCCAGACTTACCTCTGCACCAAATCCTTTTGACCCGTTATAACAAATATGAGAAACAACCATATGCATACATTTATTAAATTTTAAAACTTTTGTAAGAAAAATAATTTTGGTTTTTCAGGAATAACAAGCATATATATGATGAGCCAGTCAAAACTGCACTTTTTGAAACTGCAAGTTGTTTTTTGTTTTTTTTTTCTTAACCCTCAAATTAAACAAGCTGCTAACTCCCAACTTTACAAACAAAATATACAGTTTTCGTTTCATATATAATTAACTTAAGAAAAACAAGCAAATATCCAAACTTAAACTTCAAACTCGTAAATTAAAGACTTCAAATTAAAACCCAAATTTGGGGTCAGATATCATAGTAAATGATGCAAAATTAAAAAATTATACCTTTAGAAACAGTTACCCATGAAACCTCTTGATTGTAACAAACCAGAATCATTCGCGGCTGCAAAAAAATAAAAAATAAAAATACGCAAGTTCATAACTATTGATTACAAAACTTGAAGAACACTGGGTGCATATAAAAGAAAAAGAAAAGGTGCTACAGTGAAATCTCCAAAATATGTTATTTTGCAATCGGACATAAAAACCCATAATAATATAAAATCTGAGAGCAAAGAACTCACCAGTAAAAATGAAGTTTATACCATAATTCCCATATTTCAACAGTTCATACCAACTAATATGCAACCAAATTGCAGAAATGTAACATTCAGCTTTTCTTTTAATATGCACAAAATCCCCATTTTACCCATTTTGACCCACATATTTTGTAGGCTCCAATTAACCATCAGTTCAAAAGGATTGGTATACGGCTCATATTAGCCATTTTGACCATCAGTTATCGTTGGCCATTTTACTGTTAACCAACAAAAGAATACCAACAGTAACGAAAACAATTAAGATGAACTCTAAAAAATACCAATAATAACGGTAGCGAACGAACGAAAAAGAGATGTAACCCTCTGTTGTTGTGACAACTACATTTAACTTATATTAAACTTTGTCCTTAATTCACATAATGGCAAATTTCATTACTTGAATCCCCATGAATAGGAAAAATGACACCAAAATGAACCATCTTTTCTTTGTGAATCACAAAAACATCAAAATCGAATTAGAAAGTTAGAACTTGGAACCAAACCCGATATGTAGAATAATTAACAAAAAAGATTTTTAAAACAAACTCGTGCTGACCAGAACCCATCCCTACCCAAACCGAAATAACCCTCCCTGAATCAACCCGTTTTGACCCACACCTGTCCCTACCCAAACCGGAATAACCCTTTCTAAATTGACCCATCTTGACCCGAAGTTCCGAACCTGATTGACCTGACCCGTTTGTCAGGCCTATTAAAATAAGCATACATTCAACCCAACCAGGAGTATTTACAACAACTTTTGATATTTTCTAATTTAATTATAAGCATATAACAGAAAATACAATTTGTTTACATTTCTTGAACTTCCAAAATATTTTATGATTTATAGTAATTAATTTAAATAAAATTGTTTGATTTTATAAAATTAAACAATTGGCAAACATGTAATTTTGTGAGTGGAGTTGGATTGCAGGCCCACTAACAATGGTTTAGTAGTTGAGTCATGATTAAACTTAATTTAACAAATATATTGAGGCTTACATGTACTTGTGTCATTCTCCTTATTTCAGTTCCTTAATTGCTGATACAAAAAAGAAATCAATGTTCATGATGACAAGTGAAAATTAACGAAAACCTCAATAAATATTTATAATTTATTCATCAAATCAACATGAAAAATCAAAAGGAATACCAAGATAGCGTGAATGATGCGGAGGCTGATTGTCATGCCGGGATAAGACCGATTGTAAGCAATGGATCCAGCAATACCAGTCAACCACAAGCATCCTGACAAATACAGATAAAAGGTTAATTAAACGGAGAGCCCGCGCGTTGCGGCGGGTACGCAACATGTCAGTGCCGGTTCCGGTCGTTATAATACCGACATTTGCTATATAATTTACATTTGGTTTACGTGCACAAATGGTATATATTTGAAGTGTAACTTTGAAACGTAACATGGTACCATAAAACATCGTAATTAAGCTTAGTAATTTCTTAAATCATGTTCAAGGAGCTTTTTTTTCGTACAAACATACTGCATAAAGACTTTTGAATGCCTCATTTTTAGACATTTCCATCATCTCACCAAATTCTACACATGAAAATGATTTCATGAGAAAAAAATCAACACTTAAAATAAGTAGAAAAATAAAAAGAAAAGGAAAATCTGATGTGAACACTTAAATTAAAAAGTAAAATGTGGCATGAACACTTGTGCCCATATTAGGTTAGTCAAGTCACAAGTAACCAAAAGATGATCGGCCGATTCTTATACGTATCCACAACTTAGGTATATGTGTTGATCAATAGTGGTCGTTTACAACCCAATTGCGAAAACTTCACTTTTCAAAATTAAGTTTGAGTTTGAAGGCAAAGAAAAACATATAAGAATTCTGGTTGTGAAAACTTGGCCTAGACCAATCATCCATAAATAATATATCATTGCGTAAAACAAATGTGTGGATCCAACCATATTTTTGGAGAAAATGCCAGGGAATATTTCTATCAAATAGGCTTTTCTGGTGGACAACGCTTCTAAAACAATAATGAAAAAAAGTAGCAAAACTGGATCGTATTATCTCACACCTCTTGTAATTTGAGACTTTGATCTATACGTATGACCCGTTAATAAGAATAAATGATCTAGCCAAGGATAAGCAACACCTCCACTCCAGTTTCTTCATGTGTAGGAACTACCTCAGCTTGAAATTACCTCACACACACACCTCATATATCATAATATCCGAAGTTAAACGCAACTAAACAAATGCCTTCTGCTCATCCTGCAGTTGCTCAACAAATAAAAACAACATCAAAACACTAAATAAGTTAACTTTAAGAGCGCACATAGAAAGAAAAAAACAATTCATGCACATGGGTCCTTAACAACGGGTAGTAAATGCGTAGAGGTGAAAACAGTTGAGTTTTGTGCAAGTAAAGATGGGTGTTGATAACTTCAAACTCTCATAGTAACGGACGACAAACCGGCATTTGTTCCTACAATACAGTTCGATTCAAATTGAAGATCTAAATCAAATCATTGCAAACTTCAAAACAACACCGTTTATAATGACTCAAAATTATGGTTGACACCAAAAACCTATTAAAGTTTCAAGCTATCAACTATATATTGGCAGGAGTTTTTTTATATTAGTTTTCCATCGCGAAATTTACATTATCACAAACACGTTAATTTAAATAAGATTCTTGTTTAAATATGAGATCATAGAACTAAATTAAACGAAATAATGAAATTTGACACTTTTACATTTCAGTTTAAATTATGCACATCGCAGATTAAAATAATGTAACAAACTTATCAACATTTATTTTCCCCATTGTGTTTAGGCATCTTAGAAGAGAATATTAACCAAGTTATTATTCCCCAATTCAAACAAGTCGATCCAAAAGTGCAAGAGCATATAGTAGCTCAAAATTTAGAGGTGTAAACAAGCTGAGAACCAGAGCCCAACCTCGATAAAATCAACTTTCACTCATTTTGACTTTCAAGAGCTTGAGATCGGCTAGTTTTGGGCTTTTTTTTCTAAAGCTCAAGCTCAGCTCATTTATTAATTATTACCCTAATTTATATACATTTTAATTACTTCGAAATATTTTAAGGAAAACCTTAAACAAGCCTAAGCTCGGTTGTACAACGTGAAATAACATCCAAAGATCTAAACAAGCATCGAGAACTAAACAAGGCTTTATTTGACGCCCAAGCTTAGCTGAAGCTCAAAAATGTTGGGTTATGAAGGCCTTTGGGCCGGTTTTATTAGAAGGCCCGGTTTTGGCTCCTAATTATGTTTAACCCTAATCTTGTTTATTATATATATCCCATCATGTAATTGTAATCTTGGTTCTGAGCTAATAAGAAAACCTAGTTGCAGCCCGTGGACGTAGGTCCCCTCGCGGGGACCGAACCACGTTAAATTCTTGTGTCGTTTATATTTTCGTTTATGTGTGTTTATCGTTGTGCATGTGTGTGCTGTTTCGCTTCCGCGCGCCGCTTTGTTCCTAACAAGTGGTATCAGAGCTTTGGCTCGTTGTTTACACACGGTTTTGCACGGGTATCGATCGAAAAAAAAAAAAAAAAAGGTAGAAGAGGCTGGTTTGAGAAGGGCTGCTACAGTGCCGCCGCTACAGTGCCGCGGTGAACAGTATCCGGCATGAACAGTGTTTCCGGCCGTGAACAGTGATTCCGGCGGTGAACAGTATTGTCAGAGATCTTCGTTTTTCTGGTTAACAGGGCTGTTCGGGGCTGTTTTTCAGGGCTGTTTGGGACGGTTTTCCGGGTGATTTTGCAATTAGAATTCCTGTTTTGGACTTCTTGGAGTTGCAGGTTTCACTCGGGCGTTGCAGGTGAAGCACCGGGTCGGGTGTTTCGGGTTTTAGGGTTTTTCTTTGGAGGTTGCTCGGCTTCAGGGAACCGGGTTTTGTGAAGACCATTTAGGTTCGAGTTCAGATTTGTTTGCAAGAGATTAGTCTGAGGTAACTTTATATAGTTTATTTACAGTTAGTTGATTTATCGGTTATTGCAAGAGCAAATCGGTTTATTTGGCAGTGTTCTGTTGAACAATCGTCAAGTTTAGGCCCGTGCCCTTGTTGTGTCTGTTCACTGTTTTCGATTTGTTCTCGTTTTTTATTGTTATAACTGAAGACGAGGTGGTTATGATCGGAATGTTTGACGGTTTGGATTTTGGTTGATTGGTTTGTCATGTGAACTTGGATATAGTACTGGTGATGGATAAACTTGGAGAAAATGGAACCAGCGGGTGTGCTGGTGACGGCATAAGTGAAAAAAAAAAAAAATGAGGTTAGTGGCAAGTCATGTTAACTATTGCTCGTTTGGATGATCTTTCGGTTAGGGTTTGAGTTAACTGATAGTGTGTACGGTCATAGAACCCTTGGTACCGCTTGATTTCATGAAAGTTCTACTGTTGTTATAGCTGTTTGCCTGTTAGCTGGTTCGAAACTGTGATTATTACTTCTTGTTCGTTTGGAATTGTGAAGTTATATCTTGTTTGGTGGTGACCAGTGGTACACCATTTGAGAGGTTCATAATCTCGTGTTGGGTAAAGTTATTTGCCGGGATAGTACGAGTGGGGTTCATCTCATGGAGTGTTGGTGTGGCATGGGTTGGGATAACAGGAACAGTGGGAGCTGGGCATAGTCGACTTGGTAGGTTGCGTAGAGGTGAGACATTTTAAGAGTCGATGTCGAAAGGTTTGGAATTCTGCTTTTGAGAATGTATCTGGGGTTGATGCATTGAGACTCAGTGAAGGCGGTGAAGACTCTTGGGTTCAAGATTCTAGTTTGCTTTATTTCTTGTTACTCACTTCAATGAAGCATTTGTTGAATCTTTTAGTTAAAGACTTTTGGAAGATACGGTCTCTGTATCGTCGGAAGAAGTGAACCAACTTCCGAGTTATAAGGTCTTGGCTCGCTGAATCGGGTAGAGCTAAGGGGTTTCAGTTTGCAGACATGAAGCCTGGAGCCACAGTGATGTTAGCTTGAGCGTATTCGGAGGTCTGAACATGTTCGGGGTTTTGGTAACAGTGGGAGCACGCGGTGTGTTCTAGGTTTGTTTCCAAAGGGACGTTGAGTTCGGAAGACTGGGAAATCCGAATGTGAAAATCTCTCCTGGTATAGTCTGCTGATTTTTGGAGAGTGATTATCCTCTGGAAGTCTTTGGAGCCGGTAGTGTGAGTAAGTGAGGGCCGGTTAAGATTGAGGATGAGCCATTGGCGGGTTTTGTCATGGCTGGGTCTGTGATGACCGGATTGGAGCTCTCGGGAGCTTCAATGGGCCTTTCAGGTAACTGATGGGAAGGGGCGCTGCAACTGGTGTGGATTGGTAGAAATCTTAGTTTGTTCCTAGAGAACTGGAGGCTTGGAGAACTTCTTTTGTTGAAGTTTTAGCTTGTTCTTGGAACTGGAGGCTTGGTTGATTTCTATTACTGAAGATTACTAGAGTTACTGGATGAATGAGATTGTTATATTTACTTGGATGGCAGGCTGGAATTTATCGCAAGGCCTTCAAGTGGGAGATTGTTGGGTTATGAAGGCCTTTGGGCCGGTTTTATTAGAAGGCCCGGTTTTGGCTCCTAATTATGTTTAACCCTAATCTTGTTTATTATATATATCCCATCATGTAATTGTAATCTTGGTTCTGAGCTAATAAGAAAACCTAGTTGCAGCCCGTGGACGTAGGTCCCCTCGCGGGGACCGAACCACGTTAAATTCTTGTGTCGTTTATATTTTCGTTTATGTGTGTTTATCGTTGTGCATGTGTGTGCTGTTTCGCTTCCGCGCGCCGCTTTGTTCCTAACAAAAAAAGCTCAGCTCATTACAAGAGTAGCATGTATATACTTACCTATAACTGAAAGATTCACAAAAAGAGCATTCCTTATATGCTTCTGTCAAAAGTTAAATGCAAAATGTAAAAAAACAATAATATAAAAAAGAGGCATTAGAAACATCTCATTTCATTTTTATTTATTTATTTTTTCAAAAATGATGATTGACTTAAATTATGAAGTGACTACAGATTCTATCAAGTTAACCAAACATAAAAAACATAATAAAAAGTACACACATTGTAACACATTTGGTACAAACAGTATAACTCAATTTTTGAAATGCATCCAATGTTACCCAATTTTAATGTAGCCTGAAAACCTTTCTAGATTCACCTAATTTCTTCCCTAATTTCCTACTCGAAACATATGTTTTCAAAAGTGAATTTTGTTATAGACATGGGAAGTTCATGGTATGATATAATAATCCTAGTCATCATACCATAAGACATAAATAATCCAAGAAACAAGACCCGCCTTAAAATTATAATGGATGGATTAAAAAAAACAAACAAAAAGATTGGACTTGAAACATGATAATGTTTTAATGGCAGGGCGATAACAAATTCAGCCTTGGCTAATAGCAATATAATAGATTTTTTTTACCGGCTAATAACAAATTTATATGACCATTTTATGCCAAAGCACCTACTAAAAGTAAATGTATGCTCTACATGACTTGGTTAGACTAATTAAACCTAATAACACTCACCCCATAACATTACAGTAATACGAGTATTGAGAACCTCACCACATAATCATCCGGGGTCCAAAAGATGACATCTCATTTGACTGTTGCATTCTTCAAAGCATCCAAAAGGTCAAACGCCACTGAAATATTAACACAAAAAAGAATAATACGTTTACTATTTCATCATAAAAATTGATTAACTGAACATTTCAACAACCTGGCTTCTTAGCTTCCACATCATGAAGGGCGTCCTCCCAGAACACGGTTTACTCATAAACAAAGATTCAATTGCCAGTTTTCTAAATGTTCATCAACTTTATCACAAATAACAAATAGATTCACAGTTATGTTAATAAAGTAATCCATTAAAACAAAAAATTTAGTTGATTCTGGTCCAAATAACATAACTAAGGGTGAAATTCGGGTTATGAAAGTAGATTGTGTAAGTTGCAATTTGATTCAAAACATAATTGAAAACTTGCAATCACAACAAAATAAACGGATTTGTTCAAAATTGAGAATACACACCTGCCATAGGTTGAAATTCGGCTGTTGGGGGTTAGGGGTTTAGAGCGATGGATATAGCCATAGAATTAGGGTTATGGTAGGGATAAATACAGAGTAATCGTCAGTAGGCATTTGACCCTTTATCAACAATAAGAAATCAATACGCAGCATTGAATATAAGAAATTAATACCCTAAACCTTCAATCGCTTCATTTACATATTCTTCAACACGATTAGCCATTTATTGCAACAATTAAGGCACCCCGCCATAGCTAATTTATAACGGGTGATGCCGGAGGGTGGTTAATGAACAATGAATTCACAGGCGTCTCATGAGAGAGAGTAAAGGGGAAGGTGAAACGTTGCCTATCTCCATTATATAGATATATCCAGTGACACGGACTCCTTAATGGGCTCACCTTTTTTCGACTTTCAAATTTCTCAAAATTGACTACTAAAACTTATGGTCTCGTCGCGTCGGGTCGGATCAAGTTATAAACATAATACAATACGATATCATAACAAAAGATAACAAGAAAACACACAATCAAATTACAATGTCACCGGAATGAAATGAAAATAAGAAACATTACAACTTTTAAAGTTGTTCGCGACGAGTTTTCATCTTTTAAAAGCGATCGATTACATCTTCGACCGAAACATTGGCAAGAAGGTCTCTTTCTATATAACAAATGCAAGAATCGTTCATATAACCATCACTCATCCGATTACGCAAATCCGTCTTCACATGCTTCATTGATGAAAAACATCTTTCAACACTTGCCGTTGCAACCGGTAGAACTAATGTTAACTTCACTAAACGATAGATCAACGGATATCCAAAATGTTTCTTTGTTTCAACCATATTTTTCGCAAGACTAGATATACCATTCAAGTTAGCAAACATTTCATCACCTCTCATAATAATAATATAGGTGTCGAGCTCATTCATAAGATCTACTCTTTCTTCATAGCTAAAATCACGTGGATACAACTCGGCCAACCTTAATATCTTTTCAACATCAAATGCTTTAAAATTATCATCGGGGCTCAAACTACCCATACACGTAAGCAATTCGGTTGTTACCTCGTTAAAACGGTTGTCAAGCTCTTGTATTTGCATATCTAACACCGTGTTAAAATTTTCAACTTCATAAAAATGACGATTGGTTATGTTGGTCTTTTTTCTTCTATACTTGGGGTCAACATATTCAGCTTTCACGTCAACAATTTCAATGTCATTTTTTTCACAAAAAGTTTGCACATCGTTCAAAAGTGAATCATATCCTTCAAGTCTAAACGTGTGTAGTTGTTTCTTCGTTGCCTTAACCATTTGAACGGCATTCACTATATCTTGATCCCTTCTTTGAAGAGCTTGAGACAATGTATTAGTAACCCCCAAGACGTGCTTCATCAAATGCAAATAATATGCAAAATCATATGTCTTCATGTATGTCCAAATTCCACTTGCTTTTCTTTGGTGATCATTAGTGTAACTGGAACTTCGAATATATTCAAGCACTTCAATAATAGACGGATATAACTGAACCAAACGAACAAGTGTTTTATGATGAGAGCTCCAACGTGTATCACCGGCTCTTGCAAGAGAAAGTTCTTGATTTAAACCACTCCCGGTTTCAAGTTCTTCACGGCCTATTGCTTCTTTTAATTTCTCTTGTTGACTTTCTCGAAGCATATCTATTCGTTTACAAGATGAGCAAACCACATTTGTCAAAGTCGTTACCTTCTCAAAAAATGCCCAAACGTCATCATGTTTGTTTGCAAGTGCCACAACAACCAATTGAAGTTGGTGAGCAAAACAATGTATAAAATATGCCGAAGAATTTTCTTTCGAAATTAAAGCTTTTAGACCATTAAACTTACCAGCCATGTTGCTTGCACCATCATACCCTTGACCTCTAACCCTTGTCAAACTCAAATTATATCGAGTAAACACTTCATCAATAGCTGATTTCAAAGTTAAAGCAGATGTTTCCAAGACATGAACAAGGCCAATAAATCGTTCTTTAACAACTCCATTTTTGTCAACATATCTCAAAACCATAGCCATTTGTTCCTTTTTAGATATATCCCTAGACTCATCAACTAATATAGAAAACACGTCATCATCTAGTTCTTCAAAGATTTGTTTTAAAACTTCTTGTGCAAAACAATTGCAAATGTCTTTCTGAATTTTTGGAGACGTCATTTGGTTATTCCCCGGAGCATTTCCTAATATAACCTTACCAATGGCCTCATTAAATTCTCCCAATAACTTTAAAAATTCCAAGAAATGTCCTTGATAAACAGAAGTATCCGACTCATCATGCCCACGAAAAGATAATGCACCATTCAATAAAGCTTTAGCAAGAATAACAGATGTGCTTAAGCGAATTCTATACTCTGTTTTTCACTATGCTTTTGAAACCCAACAAATATAGATTGTTTTTGTTTATGCAAGTCTTTACATTTTTGAAGTGCTATGCGGTGAAAACTATTCAACTTTTTACCAACATGACCAACAATTCTACTTTTTTTGTCCCAACCTTCATATCCTTCGGTCACAAAGGCATTTTGTTGACCACTTTCCTTAAACAAGTAACAAACCAAGCAATATGCCTTATCCGTCTTTACACTATACTCTAACCAATCATTAAATTCAACAAACCATTCGGGAACAAATCGCCTTAATTTCTTACCAAACAATCGTTGTGGAAAATCATGACCTTGTGGTTGACATGGACATCTAGCCAAATAAGCTCGTCTAATATCATCTATTTGATTAGGGTGATAAGATGATATCGGTTTCCGCTCGGAGGGATCCGATGGAAGGTCTTCTAATTCAACCATATTAGGAGTATTCTTTGATGAAAATGAGGACTCAAATGTTGATAACTTTCTTTTATGTAGTCCTTCCATTAGCCCTAACTATCAAATTTTAATACAAGTAAATCACAAATTCTAGAATGGTATTAAGAACACACGATTATAATCTTAGAATCAACTATTCAAGTATAAAAAATACAAAATAAACAAAAGGTTTAAGCCTTTTAGGTTTACCTTTTAGGAGTTGTTGAAGGATTGAGATAGAATTAGGACTTTTGAAGGATTATTGAAGTTGAACAGATGATATAGGGTGGTCACGCGGTGCTGTGGTGGACGGTGGTCACCGGATTTATGGTGACAGGGGATGGAAGAAGGGGATGATGGTAAGCTTTTGGGGAAGGCTTGAAGAAAAGAGGTCTGAGGTCTGATCGATAAATGAGTAAAAGTGTAAAGGGGTATTTTTCTAAGGATAAAACCCTAGTAAAAGTAAGAAAGAAAAAAAAAAGAAAAAAAAATGTAGCTGGACAGATTCGAACTCAGGTCTTTTCAGAACGGATGCACAGAGAAAGCTTAAGGAATCATGATTTACCACTAGACCAACACTGAACTTGTTAATATGGGTTCACCTCTAAAACTCTTATGGGCTCACTAAATTTTTTTCTATATCGTCTCTGCGAAATTTTCAAAAATCGTTGGGTGCACGTGCACCCGAGGGTTCCTTTGTAGGTCCACCGCTGGATATATAGATATATAGATAAGGCACCTCGCCATAGCTAATTTATAACGGGTGATGCCGGAGGGTGGTTAATGAACATTGAATTCACGGGCGTCTCATGAGAGAGAGTAAAGGGGAAGGTGAAACGTTGCCTATCTCCATTATAAAGATATATAGATATAGATATAGATATATAGATATATAGATATAGATATAGATAGATATGGATATAGATATAGATATAGGCAAACCTTCAACTTCCTATTTAAGACGCTGCAATATTAATTGTAATTGAATGCTCCGGCATCCTTCCATGTTTCGTTCCGGCACCCTTTGTGTAAGGCCCCGTTACCGGTAGACCTACTTTGGTGTTGGATTTACTCATAAACACAATTCTACAAATCAGAGTTTATTAAAACTTTCACGAAATATAAAACTGTAACTATTTATTACAAAACATTTAATTTTTTCTTTAAAACCATAAATCATAATACTAAAACATCATTTCTTCCATCTTCAGATGCCAACCGTTCAATCCATGCCATGTGTCATCCTCATGCCTTCTCGATAAACATATATATATGCGTGTATACTAAAAGTCAGCTACGCTGAGTGAGTTCTAGTTAATGAGGCGATATACAATACATACACATATCTTACATACATACATATCTTAACTTGTATAAATATCCATAAGAGGACGTCACATAATATCTATTAAAAGAACTATTACTATTACCCTACTGTTTATATTCTCCATAGAAGGACACTCTATATATATTCTCCATAAAAGGAGCATCATATATACTTTCATAGAAGGAACACTATGTTTTCTATTAAAGGAACACTGGGCTTTCCATTAAAGGAACACTATGCTTTCCATTAAAGGAACACTATGCTTTCCATTAAAGGAACACAGGGCTTTCCATTAAAGGAACACTATGCATTCCATTTAAGGAACACTCTATATATTATCCGTAGAGGTAACTCTATATATAAGTTATCATTTAATATCCATATAAGGAGACAATCATCGCTATTCTTGGCAATACATGCAATATCCGAAGATCGTTCACGTATCGAAAAGTAATCATCCTTGCATTACATACAATATCCATATCTTTATTTATAACCTAACGGTACATGCAATATCCAAATATCGTTCAATTACCGACAAGTAATCATCCCTGCATTACATACAATATCCATATCTTTATTTATAACCTAACGGTACATGCAATATCCGAAGATCGTTCACGTACCGACAAGCAATCAATCGTATCAAACACATATATCAAACATGGCATACACTTACCATTTAAGTTAAGTGTATTAACTGTCACATCGAGTATGCACACAGCCTCGAAAACATAACAAGGAAGTAGGGCTAGAAACTCACCTGAAAGCGATTACTTCTTTTGTTAGTGGTTATTCCTTCTTGAGCTGTGCGCGACTAACTGTATAATAATTACATGCGTCAATTAACTACCACTAATCATATCGTCTTTCTAGTCTCAATTATTACCCACAACGAACGGGGTCCGGGAGCAGCGCCCCTGGCAGTGGGGTCTAGGGACGGCGCCCCTAGCAGGGTCCAAGGGGCAGAGACCCTGGCTGGGGTCGAGCTTCTAGGTCAGCTTGGAAAAAAAATGTATTTCTATTAATTGTCTTAACACATTTTCCATTAGAAATTAAATTATTATTTAATTCGCTAACTAAATCTTTATAACGAATTAAGCCGGATTTGTGGTCTAATTCGCTATTCTGGTTCGTCATCCTCACATAACGAATTGGCAAGTAACGAATCGCCTGATTCGTTACTTGATTCGTTATGCTAATTCATTGTCTGAACATCATTCGATTCGTTACCTTATCTTCATCTGCTTCGTTACCCAGACACCACTTAATTCGTTATCTTGCAAGATCTGGTTCACTGGTTGATTCGCTGACGAATTAGGTATTCGTTACGATATCTTAACGAACTGGAGGGCTGATTCGCTAATTGGACATAACGAATTGGTGAACAAATTCGTTATCTTGCTATGACGAATTGGTTTACTAATTCATTATCTCTTTATAAGGAATTGTTCAATCTTATCCAGACTTTGACTCATGGGGTCAAAGTCAAAATCGTCAAGAACACCCACAGTCAACCTAAGCCAGATCTGCAATTAAACCCTCAAATCTTAACGAAAAATCACGATTTAGGTATCAACGGATTCGCCTAACCAGCGCCTACAAACCCTAACCATTCAATCGTTCAAAACATCGGGTTTACAGGGTGCGATTTATGCTTCTAGGTTATGGGTTATTTTAGGTTAACAATTAACCTATCAAATGCTAATCAATTCTAGTAATATTTGTTTGGTTAGATTCGTTTTCAACATACTAAAACAGATCTATGATTTCCCAATCAAACCGAACCTATATGAACGATTTCTATCTATAAACGTACCTTAAACGATTCGAGATACGAACACGGTTAAGCCTTGATGTTGTTTTGGTTCTTCACGACGATCTAGCACCAACAAGCTCGGGTTTTCAACTTTGAATCTAGGCTCGGGTTAAAGGATGGTGTGTGTGTTTCTCAAGGTGTAGGCTATGGTGTAGTGATAGATAATAATGGAAAGGATTAGGGTTTAAGGGGGGTATTTATACTCCCTTAAGCCCATGGACCTAAGGCCCATATTTCCTTATTGGTCCATAATTAACAACATCTAATTAGCCTACTTGAACCGTCTTTATTATTTTATTACTTCTCTACTAATTCTCGTAAACTTTTCATTTATAATTAAATAATATATAAAATTATTCTTGGAAATTTCGGGATGTTACACTTTGTAGTTTACCCTAACCCTCGCCTAAGCATCCCATCACAGGTTATTCATTGTTATTTTATTGATAGTAAATTAAACGTACAAATTGAAATAGTAAACCTAACGTTTTGAAAATTGAAAAATGATGACAACACATTGCAAGAATAGCTGTAAGTTTTCACTTTTCAGCATTTTGTCATCGTGAATTTGACTTTGTTGCATGCACTAATTTTTTCTTCAAGTTAACCAATTTCATATTTGTATTTAAACATATTCAACATAATGTTCTCATATCTCTGTTCTTTTTATTTCTTCTATCTATAAGTGATAACTTTATCAGTTAATAAATCCGTTATAGTATAGATGTCTAGATCAGGCGGTCAAAGCTACTGCAACCTTCGTTTTCGGTCATTGGGTCGTGATCTATAATGGGTTATGATTTCTTTATTTAAGAAACTCACAAAAATTGTTATGATGTGTTTCTAAGCTTCAAATCACACTAGGTATGTTTTCGACCTTACGCTTATATTTAAAGTTCTGGGATTTTATTTTGTTAATATATAAATAAGTTTACGGTGAGTTTTTATTGGCAAGTTAATTATCTATATTACATTATAATAGATATAGGCAACCTTTCAACTTCCTATTTGAAACGCCGTGAAATTAATTGTAATGGAATGCTCCGGCATCCTTCCACGTTCCGCTCAGGCACCCTTTGTAGTTTACCCCAAACCTCGCCAAAACATCCTAGCACTGGTTATTCATTGTTATTTTATTGATAGTATATGTAACGTATAAATTGAAATTGCAAACCTAACGTTTTGAAAATTGAAAAATTAAAACAACACACTGCAAGAATAGCTATAAGTTTTCACTTTTCAGCATTTTGTCGTCGTGAGTTTGACTTTGTTGCATACACTATTTTTTTCTTCTAGTAAACCCATTTCATATATCTATTTAAACATATCAACCTAATGTTTCTCATATCTCTATTCTTTTATATTTCTTCTATCTACAAGTGATAACTTTATCAGTTCGTCAAAAATAAATCCATTATAGTATATTTGTCTAGATCAGGCGGTCGAAGCTGCTGCAACGTTCGTTTCCATGTGTTGCGTCGTGATCTGCAATGGCTTATCATTTCTTTATATAAGGAACTCGCAAAAATTGTTATGATGTGTTTCTAATCTTCAAATCCCACTAGGTATGTTTTCGACCTGACGCTTATATTTAAAGTTCTTGGATTTTATTTTGTTAAAATATAAATAAGTTTATGGTTAGTTTTTAATGGCAAGTTAATTATCTATATTACATTATAATAGATATAGGCAACACTTCAACTTCCTATTTGAGACGCTGCTATATTAATTGTAATTGAAAGCTCCGACATCCTTCCACGTCCCGTTCCGGCACCTTTGTAGTTTACCCCAACCCACGCCTAAGCATCCTAGCACAGGTTATTCATTATTATTTTATTGATAGTAAATGTAACGTATAAATTGAAATAGCAAACCTAACATTTTGAAAATTGAAAAATAATGACCACACATTGCAAGAATAGCTGTAAGTTTTCACTTTTCAACATTTTGTCATCGTGAGTTTGACTTTGTTGCATGCACTAATTGTTTTCTTCAAGTAAACCCATTTTATATTTCTATTTAAACTTATTCAACCTAATGTTCTCATATCTCTGTTCTTTTATATTTCTTCTATCTACAAGTGATAACATTATCAGTTCGTCAAAAATAAATCTGTTATAGTATATATGTCTAGATCAGGCGGTCAAAGCTGCTGCAACCTTCGTTTCCGGTCATTGCGCCGTGATCTGTAATGGTTTACGATTTCTATATTTAAGGAACTCGCAACAATTGTTATGATGTGTTTATAAGCTTCAAATCACACTAGGTATGTTTTTGATCTTACGTTTATATTTAAATTCCTGCGATTTTATTTTGTTAAAATATAAATTAGTTTACGGTTAGTTTTTAATGGCAAGTTAATTATCTATATTACATTATAATAGATATAGGCAACCCTTCAACTTCCTTTTGAAACACCGTATTATTAATTGTAATGGAATACTCCGGCATCCTTCCACGTTCCGTTCCGGCAACCTTAATAGTTTACCCCAAACCTCGCCAGAACATCCCAGCACAGGTTATTCATTGTTATTTTATTTATAGTAAATGTAACGTATAAATTGAAATTGAAAACCTAACGTTTTGAAAATTGAAAAATTAAGACAACACACTGCAAGAATAGCTGTAGGTTTTCACTTTTCAGCATTTTGTCATCGTGAGTTGACTTTGTTGCATACACTATTTTTTTCTTCTAGTAAACCCATTTCATATCTCTATTTAAACATATCAACCTAATGTTTCTCATATCTCTATTCTTTTATATTTCTTCTATCTACATGTGATAACTTTATCAGTTCGTCAAAAATAAATCCATTATAGTATATATGTCTAGATCAGGCGGCCAAAGCTGCTGCATCCTTCGTTTCCGGTCATTGGGTCATGATCTGTAATGGCTTATGATTTATATATTTAAGGAACTTGCAACAATTGTTATGATGTGTTTCTAAGCTTCAAATCACACTAGGTATGTTTTCGAACTTACGCTTATATTTAAATTTCTTGGATTTTATTTGTTAAAATATAAATAAGTTTACGGTTAGTTTTTAATGGCAAGTTAATTATCTATATTACATTATAATAGGTATAGGCAACTATTCAACTTCCTATTTGAAACGCCGTAATATTAATTGTAATGGAATGCTCCGGCATCCTTCCACGTTCCGCTCAGGCACCCTTGTAGTTTACCCCAAGCCTCACCAGAACATCCAAGCAAAGGTTATTTATTGTTATTTTATTGATAATATATGTAACGTATAAATTGAAATTGCAAACCTAACGTTTTAAAAAATTGAAAAATTAAGACAACACACTACAAGAATATCTGTAAGTTTTCACTTTTCAGTATTTTGTCATCATGAGTTTGACTTTGTTGCATACATTAACTTTTTCTTCTAGTAAACCCATTTCATATCTCTGTTTAAACATATCAACCTAATGTTTCTCATATCTCTATTCTTTTATATTTCTTCTATCTACAAGTAATAACATTATCAGTTCTTCGAAAATAAATCCGTTATAGTATATCTGTCTAGGCGGTCGAAGCTGCTCCAACGTTCGTTTCCGGTCGTTGGGTCGTATTCTGCAATGGCTTATGATTTATTTATTTAAGGAACTCGCAAAAATTGTTATGATGTGTTTCTAAGCTTCAAATACCACTATGTATGTTTTCGACCTGTCGCTTATATTTAAAGTTCTTGGATTTTATTTTTCTAAAATATAAATAAGTTTACGGTTAGTTTTTAATGGCAAGTTAATTATCTATATTACATTATAATAGATATAGGCAACACTTCAACTTCCTATTTGAGATGCTGCAATATTAATTGTAATTAAATGCTCCGGCATCCTTCCATGTCACGTTCCGGCACCCTTTGTAGTTTACCCCAACCCTCGCCTAAGCATCCTAGAAATGGTTATTCATTGTTATTTTATTGATAGTAAATGTAACGTATAAATTGAAATAGCAAACCTAACGTTTTGAAAATTGAAAAATAATGACAACACATTGCAAGAATAGCTGCAAGTTTTCACTTTTCAACATTTTGTCATCGTGAGTTTAACTTTGTTGCATGCACTAATTGTTTTCTTAAAGTAAACCCATTTCATATTTCTATTTAAACATATTCAACCTAATGTTCTCATATCTCTGTTCTTTTATATTTCTTCTATCTACAAGTGATAACTTTATCAGTTCTTCGAAAATAAATCCGATATAGTATTTATGTCTAGATCAGGCGGTCAAAGCTGCTGCAACCTTCGTTTTCGGTCATTGGGCCGTGATCTGAAATGGTTTACGATTTCTTTATTTAAGGAACTCGCAACAATTGTTATGATGTGTTTCTAAGCTTCAAATCACACTAGGTATGTTTTTGACCTTACGTTTATATTTAAATTTCTGGGATTTTATTTTGTTAAATTATAAATAAGTTTACGGTTAGTTTTTAATGGCAAGTTAATTATCTATATTACATTATAATAGATATAGGCAACCCTTCAACTTCCTATTTGAAACACCGTATTATTAATTGTAATGGAATGCTCCGGCATCCTTCCACGTTCCGTTCCGACACCTTTTATAGTTTACCCCAAATCTCGACAGAACATCCCAGCACAAGTTATTCATTGTTATTTTATTTATAGTATATGTAACGTATAAATTGAAAGTGCAAACCTAACGTTTAGAAAAATTATGACAACACACTGCAAGAATAGCTGTAGGTTTTCACTTTTCAACATTTTGTCATCGTAAGTTTGACTTTGTTGCATACACTAATTTTTTCTTCTAGTAAACCAATTTCATATATCTATTTAAACATATCAACCTAATGTTTCTCATATCTCTATTCTTTTATATTTCTTCTATCTACATGTGACAACTTTATCAGTTCGTCGAAAATAAATTCGTTATAGTATATATGTCTAGATGAGGCGGTAAAGCTGCTGCATCCTTCGTTTACGGTTATTGGGTCGTGATCTGTAATGGCATATGATTTCTATATTTAAGGAACTCACAACAATTGTTATGATGTGTTTCTAAGCTTCTAATCACACTAGGTATGTTTTCGAACTTACGCTTATATTTAAATTTGTTGGATTTTATTTTGTTAAAATATAAATAAGTTTACGGTTAGTTTTTAATGGCAAGTTAATTATCTATATTACATTATAATAGGTATAGGCAACTATTCAACTTCCTATTTGAAACGCCATAATATTAATTGTAATGGAATGCTCCGTCATCCTTCCACTTTCCGCTCAGGCACCCTTTGTAGTTTACCCCAAACCTCGCCAGAACATCCCTGCAAAGGTTATTTATTGTTATTTTATTGATAGTATATGTAACGTATAAATTGAAACTGCAAACCTAACGTTTTTAAAATTGAAAAATTAAGAAAAAACACTACAAGAATATCTGTAAGTTTTCACTTTTCATCATTTTGTCATCGTGAGTTTGACTTTGTTGCATGCATTAATTTGTTCTTCTAGTAAACCCATTTCATATCTCTATTTAAACATATCAACCTAATGTTTCTCATATCTCTATTCTTTTATATTTCTTCTATCTACAAGTGATAACATTATCTGTTTTTCGAAAATAAATCCATTATAGTATATCTGCCTAGGCGGTCGAAACTGCTGCAACGTTCGTTTCCGGTCGTTGGGTCGTGATCTGCAATGTCTTATGATTTATTTATTTAAGGAACTCGCAAAAATTGTTATGATGTGTTTCTAAGCTTCAAATACCACTATGTATGTTTTCGACCTAACGCTTATATTTCAATTTCTTTGATTTTAATTTGTTAAAATATAAATAAGTTTACGGTTAGTTTTTAATGGCAAATTAATTATCTATATTACATTATAATATATATAGGCAACCCTTCAACTTCTTATTTGAGACGCTGCAATATTAATTGTAATTGAATGCTCCGGCGTCCTTCCACGTTCCGTTCCGGCACCCTTTGTAGTTTACCCCAACCCTCGCCTAAGCATCCCAGCACAGGTTATTCATTGTTATTATATTGATAGTAAATGGAAAAGTATAAATTGAAATAGCAAACCTAACGCTTTGAAAAATGAAAAATGATGACAACATACTGTAAGAATAGCTGTAAGTTTTCACATTTAAGTATTTTGTCATCGTGAGTTTGACTTTGTTTCATGCATTCATTTTTTTCTTCAAGTAAAACCATTTCATATCTCTATTTAAACATATCCAACCTAATGTTTCTCATATCTCAATTCTTTTATATTTCTTCTATCTATAAGTGATAACTTTATCAGTTCGTCGAAAATAATTCCATTATAGTATATATGTCTAGATCAGGTGGTCAAAGCTGCTGCAACGTTCGTTTCCGGTCGTTGGGTCGTGATCTGCAATGTCTTATGATTTATTTATTTAAGGAACTCACAAAAATTGTTATGATGTGTTTCAAAGCTTCAAATACCACTATGTATGTTTTTGACCTGACGCTTATATTTAAATTTCTTGGATTTTATTTTGTTAAAATATTAATAAGTTTACGGTTAGTTTTTAATGGCAAATTAATTATCTATATTACATTATAATATATATAGGCAACCCTTCAACTTCTTATTTGAGACGCTGCAATATTAATTGTAATTGAATGCTCCGGCATCCTTCCACGTTCCGTTCCGGCACCCTTTGTAGTTTACCCCAACCCTCGCCTAAGCATCTATTCATTGTTACTATATTGATAGTAAATGGAAAAGTAAAAATTGAAATAGCAAACCTAACGTTTTGAAAAATGAAAAATGATGACAACATACTGCAAGAATAGCTGTAAGTTTTCACATTTAAGTATTTTGTCATCGTGAGTTTGACTTTGTTTCATGCATTCATTTTTTTCTTCAAGTAAAACCATTTCATATCTCTATTTAAACATATCCAACCTAATGTTTCTCATATCTCAATTCTTTTATATTTCTTCTATCTATAAGTGATAACTTTATCAGTTCGTCAAAAATAATTCCATTATAGTATATATGTCTAGATCAGGTGGTCAAAGCTGTTGCTACCTTCATTTCCGGTCGTTGGGTCGTGATCAGCTATGGGTTATGATTTCTTTATTTGAGGAACTTGCAACAATTGTTATGATGTGTTTCTACGCTTCAAATCACACTAGGTATGTTTACGACCTTACGCTTATATTTAAATTTCTTGAATTTTATTTTGTTTAAATATAAATAAGTTTACAGTTAATTTTTAATGACAAGTTAATTATCTATATTACATTATAATAGATATAAGCAACCCTTCAACTTGTTATTTGAGACGCTCCAATATTAATTGTAATTGAATGCTCCAGCATCCTTCCACGTTCCGTTCCGGCACCCTTTGTAGTTTACCCCAACCCTCGCCTAAGCATTCCAGCACAGGTTATTCATTGTTATTATATTAATAGTAAATGTAAAAGTATAAATTGAAATAGCAAACCTAACGTTTTGAAAAATGAAAAATGATGACAACACACTGCAAGAATAGCTCTAAGTTTTCACATTTAAGTATTTTGTCATCGTGAGTTTGACTTTGTTGCATGCATTCATTTTTTTCTTCAAGTAAACCCATTTAATCTCTATTTAAACATATCCGAACTAATGTTTCCCATATCTCAATTCTTTTATATTTCTTCTATCTACAAGTGATAACTTTATCAGTTCGTCGAAAATAAATCCGTTATAGTATATTTGTCTAGATCAGGTGGTCAAATTTGTTGCTATCTTCGTTTCCGGTCGTTGGTTCGTGATCTGCTATGGGTTAAGATTTCTTTATTTAAGGAACTCGCAATAATTGTAATGATGTGTTTCTAAGCTTCAAATCACACTAGGTATGTTTTCGACCTTACACTTATATTTAAATTTCTCGAATTTTATTTTGTTTAAATATAAATAAGTTTACGGTTAATTTTTAATGGCAAGTAAATTATTTATATTACATTATAATAGATATAGGCAACCCTTCAACTTTCTATTTGAAACGCCGTAATAATAATTGTAATGGAATGCTCCGGCATCCTTCCACTTTGCGTTCCGGCAACTTTTGTAGTTTACCCCAAACCTCGTCATAACATCCCAGCACATGTTATTCATTGTTATTTTATTGATAGTATATGTAACGTATAAATTGAAATAGCAAACCTAACGTTTTGAAAATTGAAAAATTAAGACAACACACTGCAAGAATAGCTGGAAGTTTTCACTTTTCAGCATTTTGACATCGTGAGTTTGACTTTGTTTCATGCACTAATTTTTTTCTTCAAGTAAACCCATTTCGTATTTCTATTTAAACATATTCAACTTAATGTTCTCATATCTCTGTTCTTTTATATTTCTTTTATCTATAAGTGATAACTTTACCAGTTCATCGAAAATAAATCCATTATAGTATATATAAGTCTAGATCATTCGGTCGTAGCTGCTGCAACCTTCTTTTTCGGCATTGGGTCGTGATCTGTAATGGGTTATGATTTTTTTATTTAAGGAACTCGCAACAATTGTTATGATGTGTTTCTAAGCTTCAAATCACACTAGGTATGTTTTCGACCTTACGCTTATATTTTAATTTCTTGGATTTTAATTTGTTTAAATACAAATAAGTTTACGGTTAGTTTTTAATGGAAAATTAATTATCTATATTACATTATAATAGATATAGGCAACCCTTCAACTTCCTATTTGAAATGCTGTAATATTAATTGTATGGAATGCTCCGGCATCCTTCCAGGTTCCGTTCTGGCACCCTTTGTAGTTTACCCCAAACCTCGCCAGAACATCCCAGCACATGTATTCATTGTTATTTTATTGGTAGTATATGTAACGTATAAATTGAAATAGCAAACCTAACGTTTTGAAAATTTAAAAATAAAGACAACACACTACAAGAATAGCTGTAAGTTTTCACGTTTAAGCATTTTGTCATCATGAGTTTGACTTTGTTGCATGCACTAATTTTATTCTTCAAGTAAACCCATTTCATATTTCTATTTAAACATATTCAACCTAATGTTCTCATATCTCTGTTCTTTTATATTTCTTCTATCTACAAGTGATAACTTTATCAGTTCATCGAAAATCAATCCGTTATAGTATAATGTCTAGATCAGGTGGTCAAAGTTGTTGCAACCTTCGTTTCCGGTCGTTGGGTCGTGATATGCAATGGGTTATGATTTCTTTATTTAAGGAACTCGCAACAATTGTTATGATGTGTTTCTAAGCTTCAAATCACACTAGGTATGTTTTCGACCTTACGGTTGTATTAAAATTTCTTGGATTTTATTTTGTTAAAATATAAATAAGTTTACGGTTAGTTTTTAATGGCAAGTTATTATCTATATTACATTATAATAGATATAGGCAACCCTTCAACTTCCTATTTGAAACGCCGTAATATTAATTGTAATGGAATACTCCGGCATCCTTCCACGTTCCGCTCAGGCACCCTTTGTAGTTTACCCCAAACCTCGCCAGAACATCCTAGCACAGTTTATGCATTGTTATTTTATTGATAGTATATGTAACGTAAAAATTGAAATTGCAAAACCTAACGTTTTGAAAATTGAAAAATGAAAACAACAAACTGCAAGAATAGCTGTAAGTTTTCACCTTTCAGCATTTTGTCATCATGAGTTTGACTTTGTTGAATGCACTAATTTTTTTCTTCAAGTAAACCCATTTCATATTTCTATTTAAACATATTCAACCTAATGTTCTCATATCTCTATTCTTTTATATTTCTTCTATCTACAAGTGATAACTTTTATCATTTCGTCGAAAATAAATCCGTTAAAGTATATCTGTCTAGTTCAGGTGGTCAAAGTTGTTGCAACCTTCGTTTCCGGTCGTTGGGTCGTGATATGCAATGGGTTATGATTTCTTTATTTAAGGAACTCGCAACAATTGTAATGATGTGTTTCTAAGCTTCAAATCACACTAGGTATGTTTTCAAGCTTACGCTTGTATTTAAATTTCTTGGATTTTATTTTGTTAAATATAAATAAGTTTATGGTTGGTTTTTAATGGCAAGTTAATTATCTATATTGTATTATAATAGATATAGGCAACCCTTCAACTTCCTATTTGAAACGCCGTAATATTAATTGTAATGGAATGCTCCGGCATCCTTCCACGTTCCGCTCAAGCACCCTTTGTAGTTTACCCCAAACCTCGCCAGAACATCCAAGCACGGGTTATGCATTGTTATTTTATTAATAGTATATGTAACGTATAAATTGAAATTGCAAACCAAACGTTTTGAAAATTGAAAAATGAAGACAACACACTGCAAGAATAGCTGTAAGTTTTCACTTTTCAGCATTTTGTCATCGTGAGTTTGACTTTGTTGCATACACTAATTTTTTCTTCTAGTAAACCCATTTTATATCTCAATTTAAACATATCAACCTAATGTTTCTTATATCTCTATTCTTTTATATTTCTTCTATCTACAGGTGATAACTTAATCAGTTCGTCGAAAATAAATCCGTTATAGTATATTTGTCTAGATCAGACGGTCGAAGCTGCTGCAACGTTCGTTTCCGTTCGTTGGGTTGTGATCTACAATGGCTTATGATTTCTTTATTTAAGGAACTCGCAAAAATTGTTATGATGTGTTTCTAAGCTTCAAATCCCACTAGGTATGTTTTCTACCTTACGCATATATTTAAAGTTCTTGGATTTTATTTTGTTAAAATATAAATAAGTTTACGGTTAGTTTTTAATGGCAAGTTAATTATCTATATTACATTATATTAGATATAGGCAACCCTTCAACTTCCTATTTGAAACGCCGCAATATTAATTGCAATGGAATGCTCTGGCATCCTTCCACGTTTCGCTCAGGCACCCTTTATAGTTTACCCCAAACGTCACTAGAACATCCCAGCACAGGTTATGCATTGTTATTTTATTGATAGTATATGTAACGTATAAATTGAAATTGCAAACCTAACGTTTTGAAAATTTAAAAATGAAGACAACACACAGCAAGAATAGCTGTAAGTTTTCACTTTTCAGCATTTTGTCGTCGTGAGTTTGACTTTGTTGGACACACTAATTTTTTCTTCTAGTAAACCCATTTCATATCTCTATTTAAACATATCAACCTTATGTTTCTCATATCTCTTTTCTTTTATATTTCTTCTATCTACAAGTGATAACTTTATCAGTTCATCAAAAATAAATCCGTTATAGTATATCTGTCTAGATCAGGAAGTCGAAGCTGCTGCAACATTCGTTTCCGTTCGTTGGGTCGTGATCTGCAATGGCTTATGATTTCTTTATTTAAGGAACTCGCAAAAATTGTTATGGTGTGTTTCTAAGCTTCAAATCCCGCTAGGTATGTTTTCGACCTTACGCTTCTATTTAAAGTTATTGGATTTTATTTTGTTAAAATATAAATAAGTTTACGGTTAATTTTTAATGGCAAGTTAGTTATCTATATTGCATTATAATAGATATTGGCAACCCTTCAACTTCCTATTTGAGACGCAGCAATATTAATTGTAATTGAATGCTCCGGCATCCTTCCACGTTCCGTTCCGGCACCCTTTGTAGTTTACCCCAACCCTCGCCTAAGCATCCCAGCACATGTTATTCATTGTTATTTTATTGATAGTAAATGCAACGTATAAATTGAAATAGCAAACCTAACGTTTTGAAAATTGAAAAATGATGGCAACACATTGCAAGAATAGATGTATGTTTTCAGTTTTCAACATTTTGTCATCGTGAGTTTGACTCTGTTGCATGCACTAATTTTTTTCTTCAAGTAAACCTATTTCATATTTCTATTTAAACAAATTCAACCTAATGTTCTCATATCTCTGTTCTTTTATATTTCTTCTAACTACAAGTGATAACTTTATCTGTTCGTCGAAAATAAATCCGTTATAGTATATATGTCTAGATCAGGCGGTCAAAGCTGTTGCAACCTTCGTTTCCGGTCATTGGGTCCTGATCTGTAATGGGTTATGATTTCTTTATTTAAGAAACTCGCAACAATTGTTATAATGTGTTTCAAAGCTTCAAATCACACTAGGTATGTTTTCGACCTTACGCTTATATTTAAAGTTATGGGATTTTATTTTGTTAAAATATAAATAAGTTTACGGTTAGTTTTTAATGGCAAGTTAATTATCTATATTACATTATAATAGATATAGGCAACCCTTCAACTTCCTATTTGAAACGCTGTAATATAAATTGTAATGGAATGCTCCGGCATCCTTCCACGTTCCGTTTCGGCACCCTTTGTAGTTTACCCCAACCCTCTCCTAAGAATCCCAGCACAGGTTATTCATTGTTATTTTATTGATAGTAAATGTAACGTATAAATTGAAATAGCAAACCCAACGTTTTGAAAATTGAAAAATTAAGACAATACACTGCAAGAATAGCTGTAAGTTTTCACATTTCAGCATTTTGTCATCGTGAGTTTGACTTTGTTGCATACACTAATTTTTTCTTCAAGTAAACCCATTTCATATCTCTATTTAAACATATCAAACTAATGTTTCTCATATCTCTATTCTTTTATATTTCTTCTATCTACAAGTGATAACTTTATCAGTTGTCGAAAATAAATCCGTTATAGTATATCTGTCTAGATCAGGCAGTCGAAGCTGCTGCAACGTTCGTTTCCGTTCGTTGGGTCGTGATCTGCAATGGCTTATGATTTCTTTATTTAAGGAACTCACAAAAATTGTTATGATGTGTTTCTAAGCTTCAAATCCCACTAGGTATGTTTTCGACCTTACGCTTCTATTAAAAGTTATTGGATTTTATTTTGTTAAAACATAAATAAGTTTACGGTTAGTTTTTAATGGCAAGTTAATTATATATATTACATTAGAATTGATATAGGCAACTCTTCAACTTTCTATTTGAGATGCTGCAATATTTATTGTAATTGAATGCTCTGGCATCCTTCCACATTCCTTTCGGGCACCTTTGTATTTTACCCCAACCCTCGCCTAAGCATCCCAGCACAGGTTATTCATTGTTATTTTATTGATAGTAAATGTAACGTACAAATTGAAATAGCAAACCTAACATTTTGAAAATTGAAAAATGATGACAACACATTGCAAGAATAGCTATAAGTTTTCACTTTTCAGCATTTTGTCATCGTAAGTTTTACTTTGTTGCATACACTAATTTTTTCTTCTAGTAAACCCATTTAATATCTCTATTTTAACATATGAACCTAATGTTTCTCATATTTCTATTCTTTTATATTTCTTCTATCTACACGTGATAACTTTATCAGTTCGTCGAAAATAAATCCGTTATAGTATATCTGTCTAGAACAGGCGGTCGAAGATGCTGCAACATTCGTTTCCGGTCGTTGGGTTGTGATCTACAATGGCTTATGATTCCTTTATTTAAGGAACTCGCAAAAATTGTTATGATGTGTTTCTAAGCTTCAAATCCCACTAGGTATGTTTTCGACCAGACGCGTATATTTAAAGTTCTTGGATTTTATTATGTTAAAATATAAATAAGATTATAGTTAGTTTTTAATGGCAAGTTAATTATCTATATTACATTATAATAGATATAGGTAACCCTTCAACTTCTTATTTGAGACGCTACAATATTAATTGTAATTGAATGCTCCGGCATCCTTCCACGTTCCATTCCGGCCCCCTTTGTAGTTTACCCCAACCCTCTCCTAAGCATCCTAGCACATGTTATTCATTGTTATTTTGTTGATAGTAAATGTAACGTATAAATTGAAATAGCAAACCTAACGTTTTGAAAATTGAAAAATGATGACAACACATTGCAAGAATAGCTGTAAGTTTTCACTTTTTAGCATTTTCTCATCGTGAGTTTGACTTTGTTGCATACACTAATTTTTTTCTTAAAGTAAACCCATTTCATATTTCTATTTAAACATATTCAACGTAATGTTCTCATATCTCTGTTCTTTTATATTTCTTCTAACTACAAGTGATAACTTTATCTGTTCGTCGAAAATAAATCCGTTATAGTATATATGTCTAGATCAGGCGGTCAAAGCTGTTGCAACCTTCTTTTCCGGTCATTGGGTCGTGATCTGTAATGGGTTATGATTTCTTTATTTAAGAAACTCGCAACAATTGTTATAATGTGTTTCAAAGCTTCAAATCACACTAGGTATGTTTTCGACCTTACGCTTATATTTAAAGTTATGGGATTTTATTTTGTTAAAATATAAATAAGTTTACGGTTAGTTTTTAATGGCACGTTAATTATCTATATTACATTATAATAGATATTGGCAACCTTTCAACATCATATTTGAAACGCCGTAATATTAATTGTAATGGAATGCCCCGGCATCCTTCCACGTTCCGCTTAGGCACCCTTTGTAGTTTACCCCAAACCTCGCCAGAACATCCAAGCACAGGTTATTCATTGTTATATAATTGATAGTATATGTAACGTATAAATTGAAATTGCAAACCTAACGTTTTGGAAATTGAAAAATTAAGTCAAAACACTGCAAGAATAGTTGTAAGTTTTCACTTTTCAGGATTTTGTCATCGTGAGTTTGACTTTGTTGCATACATTAATTTTATCTTCTAGTAAACCCATTTAATATCTCTATTTAAACTTATCAACCTAATGTTTCTTATATCTCGATTCTTTTATATTCCTTCTATCTACAAGTGATAACTTTATCAGTTCGTCGAAAATAAATCCGTTATAGTATATTTATCTAGATCAGGCGGTCGAAGCTACTGCAACGTTCGTTTCCGGTCGTTGGGTCGTGATCTACAATGGCTTATGATTTCTTTATTAAAGGAACTCGCAAAAATTGTTATGATGTGTTTCTAAGCTTCAAATCCCACTAGGTATGTTTTTGAACTTACGCTTATATTTAAAGTTCTGGGATTTTATTTTGTTAAAATATAAACAAGTTTATGGTTAGTTTTTAATGGCATGTTAATTATCTATATTACATTATAATAGATATAGGCAACCCTTCAACTTCCTATTTGAAACGCCGTAATATTAATTGTAATGGAATGCTCCGGCATCCTTCCACGTTCCGCTCAAGGCACCCTTTGTAGTTTACCCCAAACCTCGCCAGAACATCCCAGCATAGGTTATTCATTGTTATGTTATTGATAGTAAATGTAACGTATAAATTGAAATAGCAAACCTAACGTTTTGAAAATTGAAAAATGAAGACAACACACTGCAAGAATAGCTCTTTTAAGTATTTTGTCATCGTGAGTTTGACTTTGTTGCATGCACTAATTTTTTTCTTCAATTAAACCCATTTCATATCTCTATTTAAACATATCCAACCTAATGTTTCTCATATCTCAATTCTTTTATATTTCTTCTATCTACAAGTGATAACTTTATCAGTTCGTCGAAAATAAATCCGTTATAGTATATCTGTCTAGATCAGGTGGTCAAAGCTGTTGCAACTTCGTTTCCGGTCGTGGGGTCGTGATCTGCAATGGGTTATGATTTCTTTATTTAAGGAACTCGCAACAATTGTTATGTTGTGTTTCTAAGCTTCAAATCACACCAGGTCTGTTTTCGACCTTACGCTTGTATTTAAATTTCTTGGATTTTTTTGTTAAAACATAAATAAGTTTACAGTTAGTTTTTAATGGCAAGTTAATTATCTATATTACATTATAAGAGATATAGGCAACCCTTCAACATCCTATTTGAAACGCCGTAATATTAATTGTAATGGAATGCTCCGGCATCCTTCCACGTTCCGCTTAGGCACTCTTTGTAGTTTACCCCAAACATCGCCTGAACATCCAGCACAAGTTATTCATTGTTATTTAATTGATAGTATATGCAACGTATAAATTGAAATTGCAAACCTAACATTTTGAAAATTGAAAAATAAAGACAACACACTGCAAGAATAGCTGTAAGTTTTCACTTTTCAGCATTTTGTCATCGTGAGTTTGACTTTGTTGCATACACTAATTTTTTCTTCTAGTAAACCCATTTTATATCTCTATTTAAACATATCAACCTAATGTTTCTCATATCTCTATTCTTTTATATTCTTCTATCTAAAAGTGATAACTTTAACAGTTCCTCAAAAATAAATCCGTTATAGTATATCTGTCTAGATCCGGCGGTCAAAGCTGTTACAACCTTCGTTTCCGGTCGTTGGGTCGTGATATGCAATGGCTTATGATTTCTTTATTTACAGACCTCGAAACAATTGTTATGATGTGTTTTCTAAGTTTCAAATACCACTAGGTATGTTTTTGACCTAACGCTTATATTTAAAGTTCTTAGATTTTATTTTGTTAAAATATAAATAAGTTTACGGTTAGTTTTTATTGGCAAGTTAATTATCTATATTACATTATAATATATATAGGCAACCCTTCAACTTTGTAAGTCCCCCTAGGGCGTCGCTGATCGATACGAGATCCGCACGATGTCTAGGAGTGCGGAATCCTCCTAGACTCGTTTACATTGTTATAGATGAAGAACACGATTACACACAAACAAATACACCAATGGGATAAAACGAATCTGCAGATCCTTTATATATTAAACCAACACATTACATACCGAAAGACAAAACAAAACCCGGCCGACTCGAGGTGAGCTCTACCTCGGGCCGTCCCACGCGACTATCCCTCTCGGTTTCTCTCTCACACATACTCTCTCTTGCTTTATCAACTTACAACGAAAAACTGAAAAACTAACTTAAAACCCTAAACATGGCACACATATATATAGACTAATATCTTCGCGGGCTTGGGCTTGGGCCTATGGTGAAGTTGTTCTAACTTCACCAACACGTGAAGTTGTGCAAGTTCACCAACACGTGAAGTTGTTCTAACTTCACCAACACGTCCCATCTAGTCAGAATTGCATAGCCACGGTCACAAAATGCACCAACAGACTCCCCCTTGACCATTGCTCTCAATTCTAACAAACACAAAAGATTATCTGTTACAAACCATGCACTAACAGAATCCCCCTTAACTAATGATCTTCTGGGTTCTTCACCTGGTAAGACACGATCTTCAGACATTGCACTGTGATCTTCAAGGTCGAACTTCACATATATACGCAACATCAATCCTGTCTTCAATCAGCAGTGTCTAAAACTGTCTTGTAGCTTCACAAATCTACCAATCACCTGGCGTCTTCCATATCAGACTCCCCTTTAGTGTAAGCCCCTCCGAACTATATCGATCGAGATCTTTGACCTATATCCCGGTGCCTAATCGATCATCTAAACCATTCGGTTAGTAAGATAAGGTTCAATATTCAACTACTCAACAGAAAGTGATCTGTTTCGTCACAAAACCACCTTGACAAAATCTAACACACTTGACCATAAATATATAACATGTTTCCTCATTTGATATCGCAAGCCACTAAAATTGGCCAAGCAAGATCTACACAGGAGTATCTCGTAACACGAGGGTGCGGAATCCCATATATACGATACGAGTGTTAAGACGATGAACAAGTAAATCACACGCAAAGAACATAAGTAAGTAAGATAATTCTTGTTATATTGCAAAGGTAAACCAAACACGTAACACTAAGGTGTCACAAAACAGCCCTCAAAAAGTTATGTCAACGTAAGCCGAAGTTAGGAATATATAGCACGACAACTTCGCCTAACATGCTAGGCGAAGTTGTCCTAACTTCGCTTCCTCAAGTTCGCTTAAAACACAAACACAAACTAACAAGTTCAATACAATCAGAACAGTATAACGATTACATACACAAATAAACACGAGATAAATGAACTACTGGCATCATGCACCAACAGACTCCCCCTTGGCAGTAGCTTCATATCTCTAAACTTTCTCGTGTCTTGTAATCAAAAAATCACGTACCCTCCGTATTCAAGCATGAACGCCCTGTCTCACACAGACAGAGACGACCCTCTGGTACTTCTTTGCTTCATCTCTCCACGCAGGAATATAGAAAATCTTCTTATCATTAAGTACCTGCAAATCAGCTTGAGACAAGTTAACCAAGTGCATTGGATCATACACCCTTAGGATCTCCTGTTCATCCTCATCTTCCATCACAGCCTCAGCAGTCTAGTAGTCAACAAACCACCACTTGAGATCCTTCAACACATCCTTGGGCATTAGTTTCATCGGAACTTCTTTCAAACATCGGATTGGCTTATATTTCATCACCAACCAGGGCTTATCATCAGCCCGCATACCCCGTTCCTTGTCTTCAACCAACTTTCCTTTCCGAGGCTTCAGCAACTCAAATTTTTTCTCCTTAATACTTTCCTTCCATACAATCTTCCCTACCCACCTTGCAAAATTATCATCACTTATGTTTATCAATCTCAACCAGGCTAAATCTTTTACCTCACACTCAGGCAAGGTGTTGAGCGATCTCAATACCTTCTTAAAATACTGAACCCCATCATAACGCTTTATCACAAACAACTTCAACTGTTCATCATATAACCAGCAAATGATACCTTTCTTTGACTCAGCATAGCCCTTGATATTGTAACTTTTCTTGAACATTGTCGGTAACACTGGCTTCTTTGTCTTGAAGAACCATTGAGCACACCCTTCTTTCCATCTCGGCTGCTCTTCCCACTCAGAATCACCAGTCACATTATCATCTTGACCCAACTTCACTTCATCAACACTTGGAATATCATGCTCAACCTCATCATCAACTATCTCTCCTTCTTCTAACTCACTTTCAATCTCTATCTGTTCCCCGATTTTCTCAATCTCACTAGCCGTCAACACATTTTCAACTAACTCATCCTCATCATTACCCAAACCATCCTCATCGTCTACAACCACCACTGTCTCATCACCCGTAATGCCTGATAGGCCAGCAGACTCCCCCTGGGATATCGAAGTCCCAAGATTTTGTTCAGTTCTTGGCAACTCACCACTTGCATCTTTCGATGCATTGGGATCATCATCTCTGTCTTGTCTCTTCTTCATGCTCATCTCATCACCCTTGCAACTCGTCTCCCCCTGAGATGCTAAGAACTTTTTAAGAGCATCAAAGAGTTTACCGTGTTCAATGAGAAGTGATGATTGAATCTGATTCTCAGCCACAAGCCGCTGAATAGCTTGTGTCTGGATGAGATTAATCCGTGACTGTTTATCAACAACTCGTTCAAGAGCCGCAATTTACTCAGAGTCAGACAGGGTAGCATCAAAGTCAAACTGTATATGAGAAATATCTTGAGCATACGATGGTGGAATTCCCAAACTCGCTGGAATGTCAGAGGTAGGCTGAATAGTAACCAGTGTCAACTTCGCTTAAAGTCAACTTCGCCCAAAGTCAATTTAAATAGAATAAACGATCAAAAAACAAGTAACCAGGGAGATTAATGATGACAGTCCATAGGACTAAATACATAACCAAATTTAAGTAAATAAAAAGACGGGATCAAATTTCAGTCTTGCAGAAACCCAGCATGTTTTTAGAAAAGATCCGAACAGGAATCATACTGATTAAGAGCTGTCACACAGATCCATGTTCAGCGGTATTTTGACATAGAGAAACAAGTTGTAGGCAGGTATAAAACTTAGTATGGTTTTCATCGCTTCTGTGATACGGATTAGGTTCAATTAAGCTCAAAATTTAGATGGACATCACATGAGAGATTGTGATGCCTCCTATCTATTCTCAAGGCGTATTTGGCTTTCCCCAGGTCACCCCGAGTTGACTTCGACCCATAGTGTCTGATCCATCAATATTCACATGTCGACTTTTCGATTCGTCTTCCCAAACTTTATTATACTTTGAAATACATTCTTACCTCTTTCTTGATATTTGTAACCAGATAATATTCATAAGGCTTAAGGATAAGAATTTTTTATTTTTTTTTTTACAATAATAGAACTGCAAGTCTAATACAACTGCAAGTCCCGAATCTGGATCACTGCAGATACATAACACTATCTTCACGGGGATCAGAACACTTACGGGCTCGTGTATGGCTGGGTAATCATTTTTCTGCCTGTCATTCGGAGAGATGTATGTGGAGACATGCACAGCTCAAAATTACTCTCCACAGTAAATCGAGAAGATTTAGTTTGTATCACTTCTACTTTTACGCACCATAGAAAGCTACTATAACATACAATGACTGTTCTAGAGTCTTTTAGGCCTAATAACTTCACCGGTTAAGTACACAAAATTAGTTTATCTATCACTTTCCACGGTTGGATCAATTTTCATTTTAACACCAATATTAAAACTTCTTGCAAAGTTATAGACTGAAAATTTATATCATGCTAAAAAAAATTTTAAATTCAGACGCCCCGGTCAAGTCAAAGTCTTTAGGTAAACGGCTATCCTGAAGATCTAGTGGATCAGCATGACCGACCACATACGAATATGTGTCCCTCTGACTAAGTATGAACGACTAATTTTAAGCGAAAGAATAAAAAACCATCATAAACCGTCCCGGTCGCTTTCAGTCATCTGGCTAATGGCTATCCTTATAGTCTACACGTAGATGTAAGGACCAAACATATTCATGGAATATGTCCTTCAAACTTGAGAAACCGGCATAATTTTAAGAGATAGTGATGTTTTTTTTTAATAAAACAATAAGGAAAACAAGGTTACTCGGGATTGATCATCCAATTTAGCTTAACGAGGTTTTGAAAACGAGATCGGTCAAACGCTTTTGTAAAAAGATCGGCAAAATTATCCAGTGAATCAACCTTTTCAAGCATAATTAATTTCTTCTCAGCACAATCCCGTATAAAATGATGACGAATGTCAATATGTTTAGTTTTACTGTGTTTAACGGGATTGTTAGTTACTGAGATAGCAACAGTGTTATCAATGCAAATAGGAGTTTGAGTGAAATTCATACCATAATCGCGCATTTGTTGTTGTATCCATAAAACCTGGGAGCAGCAGTTTGATGCTGCCATGTATTCTGCTTCGCAGGTGGATATGGCTACAGAGGTCTGCTTCTTGCATTTCCACGACACCAATCTTCCTCCGAGAAACTGACATCCACCGGTTGTTGACTTCCTGTTCTGATTGCAACCTCCATAGTCAGAGTCTGTATATGCTACCAGATCCAGTTCTCCCCCTTTCGAGTACCATAGTCCCAACTTAGGCTTTCCTTTAAGATACCGCAAGATTCTTTTCACTCCCTTCTTGGAGTGATGTGGTTTCTTGTGTTGTTTTCCTTTCTTGCATGACACACATTGGTCTTCAAAATTGAAGTTCTTCAATGGAACCCCAAGTACCAGCCCATTCTTGACAATGTAGTGCATCTTACGAAGGTGAATATGACCCATTCGTCGGTGCCATAACTCTGACTCAGATTCTGTTGCTTTTGATAGAAGACATGACTCTTCTGTCGCCATCTCGGTTGATCTCATGTCCATTACATATGTGTTCTTTTCTCTTGGAGCCTTAATCACAATCCAGGTTTCAGGTATCTTGAACCCAGGATAAAGCACGAGTGCCTAATCTTTAGTAAAATGAACGGTGTATTCTTTGTCACAGATCTGAGAGACACTCAAGAGGTTGTGCTTTAACTCTTCCACAAAATTAACCTTTTCCAACTTTATTCTCCTATTTGTCACAGTGCCAATACCAGTAATTCTTCCTCCACTCTCTCCAGCAAAACCAACCCTTCCTCCTTGAACAGTCTTCCAATCACGTAACAATTTTTTGTTACCAGTCATGTTCCAGGAACAGCCACTGTCAACAACCACATATTGTTTACAGCCCTGCTCGACTGTTCCTACACAATTAAAGAAATAGATTAAAATCTGGGGACCCAAGACCTTCTGGTCTTGGGTTGATTAAACCTGTTATCCGACATCCAGTACCTTTGTTGCCCAATGTTTTTTTGAAGAGAGTTTCTATAAGTTCTGAAAGGAAATTTCTAGATGACTGGCTATGAGGCCATCCAAACCTTCGTGAATTTCTAGCATTAATGGAATTATAACTGTTGGTTTGGTGATTTACTGGGAAAAAACGAAACTGGTTTATTTGAAATCTTGGATTAGTCCAATGGTTGAAATTTGATGAGTTAGCATTCTTACCAGCATCATATTTAGTATTTGTTTTATTCTCAGTTTCGGGTGGCCTCATATTTATAGATTTCCTCTATTTCAGAGGACAGTCACTGACAAAGTGTACTATCCTGTTGCATCTAAAACAACTTCTGTTCTAACTATTCTTGTTGTTTTGAACATTCGTCTCAAAAGTTGTTGTAGATGATGAGGTTATGTTACTATCAGTTTGCCTCACATACGGTGGAACAAACGGATTTAGGGAAGATTTCTGTTGGAATCCTGGAATCAATCCTTAAACAATAACAGATCTCGGATCTGTGTGTATACGATTAATACCTTAACTCGGATCTAGCTCATAATTACGTTTGATTATATGTTATATGTGTATATATTATCAGTATTATATGTATAAAGTTAATATTAGATGTATGAAGATTGAGAGAGAGATCGGACAACGTATCGTTAATTAATTCTCAAAAACTTAAATTAAATATGAACAGTGTTCACCTATATATAGAAGACGGACCTAGTTCGTTAACATCCCCTAACGAACTAAAGTCCGCTTCGTTACATACATTACAAAGTAAATAACTTAACGAATGACCCCTGATTTGTTAAACATCCTTAACGAATCAGGGGAAACTTAACTTAAGTCTTAGTTCGCTAAACAACCTTAGCGAACTAGACACTTACTTTAGCGAACTAAACATAACTTAAATGTTTATTACATTAAACCAAACGACAAATATGTTAACGATAAATACAAAGACTCAAGACGCAAAACCATGCACTAACAGACACCCCTCGTCTTGAGCTCTTTGTCTATAGTCTTCACTTGAAACGATTGGATTGCCAGTATCTGCAACTATGAATTCCATTTTCATGACAAACACGCACAACGCGCTGGAATTGCATAGCCAGGTCATAGTCTTCACCGCACTCAAACAAAATCTTGTTCTTGTGCAGCACGTCATTGTCGGTCTGGGATAAATTAACCAACCACATCGGGTCGATAACCTTAATCAGCTCAGTCTTCAGACCTTTACCCAACACTATGACGGCCTCGCCTGTAAGGTTGTCGTAGTACCATCGGTTGAACGACAGATGCATGTGTTGGTGCATCGTCTTCACCGGCACCCGCATCATCATCTTAGGCGGCTTTACCTTAAGAACAAGTTTCCTCCAGCCAGTCCTTGGATCAATCTCATCAATATGTTTACGTCTCGGGACCTGTGGCTTGAAGAACTTGAAGCCATGATTGACCTCGAACAGTAAGTGTTGATGAAACCACTCAGCTGTCCGGTAGCCACCACGATTGATAAATGGACGACTCGCGAGGGTACGGACATCCCAACGCGGTAGTGTAAGGACGTCCATTATCGTTTCGTAGTACTGGATCTCCTTTTCCCATTTAACTATACATACCTTAAGGTTCGGAATCATATAACCATGAGACGATATCACCATGTACCTAAGATACGGTCTTGAAAGAGGTCACTTGGTTTTCTTTGACCCAGCTGCAGCTATGTCTTTTCGTTCTTAGTCAACATACCGATATGCATTGATAATTTTACCTACTTTCAGGTGTTTGAACCACGTTGCAATATCCTCATCGGTTATAACTTCAAGTGAATTAAATACTGCTTCAGCTGCATCAGCTGCCTGTTTTCCCTTAGAAGCCTTTACCAAATCATCCTCAGCAGCTTTGAACGTTTGCTCATCGAATACTGGAACACCTTGATCAATGTTTGTGTGTTGAAAGAAGTCAGGATACTCCTCACTAGTGACGTCTTCCATCTCAACATCCTCATCTTCATAAATAAAATCCGTATTCATTTGAATAGACGGATCATCTGTTATATCTTCCTCATTCACCACCTCAACGTCAGGCTCAGTCTCTAATGCAGTTAACTGTTCATCATTTAACCCTAGCAGTATGGAAATATGCTCTCGCGTCAGAGACCTATCAACGAACTCACCAACCTTGATCTAATCCCTGTTTACCACACTTCTAACCACCCCCGATCCATCTACAAATATCACAGTGTTAGCTTCAATCATTTCAATTGGCTTAACAGCAGTTGAATCGTAATACGCAACAACTTGTTTACCCGAGTCATCACCGCCACTTGTACCAGCACCGGAAGATGATCCGTGCGCTTGTTTAGGCTCACCTCCTGCACCAGACTCGTCAAGATCTTGATCATCATTTTTGAGTTTCTTTAAGGCATCGTCTTTGCAAGTCAACTGCAAGATTAGATCCTCTTGTTCCTTCATTTTCACCCCCTGAGACTCAACAATCGCACGTAGCGCTTTAGTCTCCTTTTGACAAAATGAAATATAACTCATCATCCGTCTTTGATTCTCCATAAGGTGTTCTTGATTCTGACGGTCAGCGGACATTTGGTTTTCATACAGATGAAGAAGATATAACAACATATCTGTCTGACGGTTCGGTGGAAAGTTGTACAGGATGGATGAACTGGTTGGATTGGACCTTGAGGCCGAGTAATTCTCATAAAAGAGACATCACTAGGAGGAGGAGGCCTCATAGACGGTGTTGGAGGAACAGTAGACGCTGTAGCAGGAGGCCTTGGTATTTCAGATAAAGCCATCTGTGGAATCAAACCAAGTCTTTCATGAGACACCATCGTCGTTGTTAATGTGAGCATCGGAGTGCTAGTAGTAGTTGGCACTATCGGGCTTTGAGGCGTTGTTTGACGAGGTGGTGGCACACCAATAATTACTCCAGCCCTAGCTGACACACGTCTCTTCTTTGATGGCTCTTCAGTTGCCACTCCTTTCCCTTTTCTCTTCCTTTCTTGTTGAGCTGTAATAGTGGCATCTAACGCAGCATTTACTGCATCTTTTTGCTCTTGAAAAGCAGGATCACCAGCTCCACCATTACCACTATCTCCATCATCATTACCATCATCATCGTTCCCACCTTCTCCCCCTTCACGCTCGGAATCCGAGTCGTCGTGGATCCAGCGTTCATTAGGAGGACATACATAATTCGGATTAATTATATGACCAATCATGCGCTTGTCTCATGGTTTCTCCTTATGGTAAATCTTCATTCGACGAACAGTGTCAGCCGTCATGTGTTCCAAAGGAAGAACATTATCCAACGAAGTTTGATCAACAACCAAGTTGGGCATCAAATCTTGAATTATCAATTGCAAGAATCGAGGATACATTAAAAATTTCATCTTCTGAGCCGTTTGCTGAACTTGTTCTTTCAGATGATCGAAAACTAGCTCGGAGTAGTTAAATGGCTTGTTGAGGATAAGTGCAACAAACACCGATTGCACACTGCTTCTGCATTGGTCAAATCCACCACGACGACCACTCATACAATGAATCAAGACATGTAGAAGATATTTGTATGGTGGGCATAATCCATTCTTGTTCAACATAGATTCATCAATACCTCCACCGTAACGTAAACGAGTAAACAAACCCTTGATCAGCTGCTTGTCAAATTCACTTGGGTAGTTATCATTGTCACCAAAACGAAGCACACGGCGAACCACTTCAACATCAATTGTAATAAGAGTTCGATTAATCATGGCTCGAATGTGATTCTCCACCTCAACATACTCAGCAGTATCCCAAAACTGCCTAATAATGCTCAGATAAACTTTAGGCTGAGCAGTAATTGCATAATGTATCACTGAACGTCTTAAGAATGCCAACATGTCTCCAAACTCAGCAACATCAGCAACATCTTGATCAACATAAGCACAGCTGTTGTGTTTTGTGTCATATGGTAATAAAATGGCTTCTTCCTGTTGTTCTTGAGGTGGTTGTACTTGTGGTGGTTGTTCTTGATGCCCTTGCTCAGCAACCGGTGGATCTTGAATCAATTGATCAGCCATTAAAACTGAATGAGAATTTAAACGAGTATAAGTAATGTGAAGATATAATACAGTTAACAATTATATAACTATTTATATATAGATGGTGTATTTAATTTTATATGTCGTGTGTAATTAATATATTTACGCGTTTAGACGTTTGGAATAAATCATTAATTACAAAAGTTAATTAATTTTAATAATTAAAAGGAAAATGTCATTCGTTAGATTATCACTCTGATTCGTTACAGGTATGTAACGAATCAAGTGATTCACTATCATGTAAATAGGTTAACGAAATAGCCTTAGCGAATTACTATTTAAAGGAACGAACTAGAGTCTAGTTCGTTATGATTTGACGAATCCACATCTGATTCGTTAGATAACTTATTCGCTAAGCTAATTCGTTTGAATCTTTAACGAATTGAACACGAAAGAGTTCCAATTCGCTAAAGTTAACGAATGGCAAGAATAGCTTAATCTTTGACTGTCCTGGTCAAAGGAAAATTACATAAGAACATCGACGGTCAACATGATAAATCCACGTTCAATTATCCCATACTAATCGTTGAGTAATCGAATCCATAGGTTTAGCCAATGCGGAACTACAATACGAAGCACATGGTGTTGAGATTGAGGCTCAACACCGTGAAATAAATAAGAATACTCGGAGAGTTAAACAGAGTCTAAAACCCCGAACACATACACATTCAATCAACCCGGCAAACAATAATCAACCTTTGATTAAAGTCTACCCAAGGTCTCGGAATCACATTCCGACCAAAATGGAATCAAAATAAACTATAATAAAACAATATGATGTCGATTAAGCAGAGGTTCAGAAGCTCGTAAAACCCCAATAACAAAATTGCATAATTAACCTATCAAAACAGTGTCATTTTTGACGTAAATCACAAAGATGTGATAATCTATACCTTAGCAACACAATGGAATACTCGAAAGTTCGAAATTCGAAGGTCGAAAATTTAGAGAAAAATTTGAAAAGGGTTGTTTTAGGTATAAGGAAGAAATAGGAACAGTGAAGGACGATTCGTATTACTCTTGTCCTTTATACACAGTCCATGCACGCTTTTCAAGATACGAATCAGACTGATTCGCTATGAATTTGACCTAACGAATTAGCTAATTCGTTCTTCAAATTACTCACATAGTGTAGCGAATTAGATTTGACTCGTTGTTTGATTCGTTAAATATGTATAACGAATTTGAAGTGGTTCGTTACAGAGTGCGGAAGCGAATTAGGTGAGCGAACTAGAAAGTAGTTCGCTAGAAAACCACCTAATTCGTTATTCATACTTAACGAATTAAATTTATTTAATTTTAACATAAACAATTAAATAAATTAAATAAAGAATTTATTAAATGTTATCCAAATAAATAAATGATTTAACTTAACAGAATTACCGAGGACCTTTATCCCGATAATTAAATACTTTAAAAACGTTTCACGTTTTCGAAACATAACTTAAAAACATTAAATAATATGTAAAGTAAAAAAAAAAATAATTTTGGTATTTTGTGAAAAATTAAATAATGTATTTACAGAAATATCCGACATAAAAAAAATATAGACAATCTTTTTGTGTTTTTCTATAATTTTTCAAAAGCAACACATATTTTTGTGTTTTTGTTGAGTTTGAGCAGAGAATCATATTGACCAAAATGCCCTTCCTTCACAGTTTTATATTTCAGCGATATTATGACTGGCATTAAGTCGGTCATTGATATTGTTGTCCAATTAAATCTTATAACAAGCCTTCGAGCATTTTTGTGATATGATTTATGGTTCAATTAGCGCACAGAATATCAGAAACTATCAGCCCCTAATCTCGGTTCAAGCTTAATTTGATTTTTGCCAAATCACCCCAACTTGACTTAAACCATTATAGTGTTGATCAAAATTTTTGAATACCAATTGTGAAATTTTGAGCAATGCGTCAAGTTTCCTTTACTGTGAGTGAGTATGCACCAGTCCATCTGTCGGCTTACATACATTGTATCCCCTGGGGTCCGTTTCTTATTGGTATTGAGACGCACGCAAGGGAGGAACAATCGTATGACTAACAACAGATTTTGATCAAGTCAGTAATTTGAATTGTACGAAGTACAGCAGTGATCAAGTTTAATGACTTTGGGTTTGCTCTAAAAGCGGTGAAATATTCATGCATATGAATACCCAGATGATTAAGCCGCATAAAGACTCACAGTGTCCAGAATCCTAACGCTTGTTATTTGCGTTATTATATTTTTAGGAGATCAACAGCTATAAGGCTTGAGTATGACATGTTATTACATTTCTGCCATCCTCACCAAGACTTTTGCTAGAGACTAACACCTCTTTCAATTTGGCTTTTCTTTAGGTTTATATCACTTACTTTACTCTAACAGCTTGTTTAAGACCTATCAATACACCAATGATTAAGCACTCAGTCTTTTAAGCTTATTTCTTTCTGGATTTGGGGTCAAATAATCAATGTACTATTATTTTCTCTTTTTGCTTCAAAAACGCAAAATTTTGAGGAGCATAAAAATAAAAAGAATTTAATCGCCCCAGTTACTTTAAGTCCATAAATTAATGGCTATCCTCTCCATCTACAAGTAGATAACAGAACCAATACATGCAAGCATGCTTCACAAACTTAAATAACTGACATAATTCTCAGCTAAAACAAAATAGAAAACTTAATGAACGCCCCCAAGTACTTTCCATTTGTCAGGTGAATGACTAACCCGAATATTTACAAGAAATTATCAGGACCAAACATATACAAGTATATGTCCTTCAAAATAGAAGCAAATGACATAATTTTCTGCGAACATAAGCGAAAATCTTTTTGGTTTTTCTCTTTACAAACTTAAAACACAATATTTTTGTCTTTTTGGATTTTTCTTTACAAAACAAGAAATTTACATTCTTTTTTACCTTTTAAAAATTTTCTGTACAAGCAGAAATCACAATCTTTTTGTCTTTTCTAATTTTTAAAATGTTTTTGGTTTTTCAAATATTAAAATAAAACAGGAAAGAACATATTATTTTTGGATTTTCAAATTTTTCTAATGTTTTTGGGTTTTATCTATACAAACTAAAAGGCACAATATTTTTGTATTTTCTAAGATTCACTCCCTAAAACCTATAAACAAAATAAAATTGAAACTGGAACATACTAAAATAAAAGATAATCATCCTAATTTTAGGATCTCAGCAAGGGTCTTCAATCCATTTAAACCAAGCAGAAAGTTAAAACGTGTTTTATCAAAGGCTTTGGTAAATAGATCGGCTTTTTGAAAATCAGTATGTACTTTCTCAAGATCAATTAATTTCTTTTCATAACAATCCCGTATAAAATGATATCGAATTTCGATATGTTTCATTTTAGAATGTTGTACCGGATTTTTGGTGATACTAATAGCAGCAGAATTATCAATCAATATGGGAGTAGTAAGAAACTTCAACCATAGTCGCGAAGATGTTGTTGTATCCACAAAACCTGGGAACAACAACTCGAGGCTGCAACATACTCAGCTTCGGCGGTTGAAGTGGAGACCGTTGTGTGCTTCTTAGACTGCCAGGAAACAAGCCGGCTTCTTAAGAATTGACATCCCGCTGTAGTAGACTTGAAATTGATCTTACATCCTCCATAGTCTGAGTCTGAATAAGCGGTAAGATCGAATTTATCATCTTTGGGGTACCATAACCCGATGTCAGGATTTCCCCTTAGATATTGCAAAATACGCTTGACCACTGCCAGGTGAGTCACTCGGGGACTAGCTTGGTACCTAGCACATAAACAAACAACAAACATTATGTCGGGTCGAGAAGCAGTTAAATACATTAAAGAACCAATCATAGCATGATAGAGGGTCGAATCAACGGTATCCTCCAATTCATCCGGTGATAAATTGTGACCCACGGGAAGATGAGTAAAAGGGATTTTTCCGGCAGTAATCTTGAATCGGCTCAAGACGTCGTTCACATATTTTGTCTGATGAATGAAGATTCCCTTCACAGACTGATGAACCTGCAACCCTAAAAAGAAATTCATCTCTCCTATCGAACTCATCTCGAACTTTGTTTGCATTGATTTATCAAACTCCTTACACCGTGTCGTTTGTAGACCCAAAAATTATGTCATCAACATAAATTTGAACGAGGAGAAGATCATCACCAATATTCTTATAAAATAAAGTGCAGTCGACAGGTCCACATTTGAAACCATTATCCGTCAGATGGTCAGCGAGCGTGCCATACCAAGCTCTCGGGGCTTCATGTAGACCATATAATGCCTTGTTTAATCGGTAAACACGGTCAGGATAATCAGGATCTTCAAAACCTGGAGGCTGTAAAACAATTAACACTTCCTCATGAAGTTCACCATTGAGAAAAACACTCTTGTCATCCATTTGATAAACTTTAATATTCTTGTAAGAAGCATATGCTAGAAAGATTCGAATCGACTCTAATCTTACAACTGGAGCATATACTTCAGTGTAGTCAATACCCTCTAGATGATGTAAACCTTGCACAACTAATCGTGCCTTGTTTCTCACAATTACCCCACGGTCATCTTTCTTACACTTATAAATCCACTTAGTCGGAATCGCTTTCTTGACTCTAGCAGGTTTGTCGATAAGATCCCAAACACCTAAATGTGCAAATTGCTGTAATTATTCTTGCATGGCTTCTACCCAAGAAGGATCTTGAAGTGCCACACGAGGAGTCGTTGGCTCAATTTGAGATAGAAAACAAGTGAATTTAGCAAGATTTACAATCCCATATGAATGTAAGTCAGCATAGGCACATAGAGCATTATTTTCACTTGATGAAGCAACTTGATGTCGTGTTCGAACTCCCACATAAAGTTCTCCAATAATGTTCTCTTGTGGATGGTAATTATGAATTCTGAGAGTAGGATTCTCAGAAACAGCAACATGTTCAAATAAATTAGTGTAATATTCACCCAATTCAGGAGATGAAACATCACTATCAAGTTCAATAACTTGATCTGCAACAACATTCTCATCAGATGAAGTAGAAGCATTATCATAATGAACAGGAGACTCATTGTCAGGTTCTTCAGTTGGAGCAATAATTGGAGCTTCAACATCATTTGAACTTGCAAACCTTGGAATTTCCAAAAGTTCTTCAAAATAAGCATGAACTAAATCTTCATATGGATGATCAATTGTTGGAGTGAAAGAGTTAAATAAGCCATCATAGTCAAACATCCGGTCGGGAACTTTTCCTTGAGAAGGAGTAGTGTACTTCTGACAGTCCACATGGTACCATTCTTCAACACAACCGGACGTAAAGTTAAACACTCTTTTCTTAGGTGACGCATACCCCAAGAAATAACCTTCAATGGCTTTTTCATCAAACTTTCCCACATCCTTTTTCAACATAGTACAAGGACACCCAAATGGTTCCAAGTACATTAAATTAAGTTTACGAGTATTCAACAACTCATAACTTGTCTTCTTGAGTCTTTTAACAGTTAGAACTTGATTTAGTGTATAACAAGCAGTATTCACCGCCTCATTCCAAAATTGGACAGGAGGCTTTGAATCAGCAAGCATCGTTCTAGCAGCTTCAATCAATGTTCTATTCTTTCTTTCAGCTACACCGTTCTGTTGTGGTACATATGGGGCACTGTATTCTCGATGAATTCCTTTTTGAATACAAAAGAAATCTAAAACAATATTTTTAAATTCAGTACCATTGTCACTTCGGATTCTCCTCACCTTCTGTTTGTATAATGATTCGATCTTAGTGATTAGATTTTGAACAAGACCCGGTGTTTGATCCTTTGAACTCATAAACAAGACCCATGAATATCGTGAATAATCATCTGTAACTACTAGACAATACCAATCTCCAGAAATACTCTCACGGTTCACTGGACCGAATAAATCCATATGAAGTCGTTCAAGCGGAGTATCAATGGAATTTAATAATTTAGATGGGTGCGGTTTCTTCTTCTGTTTGCCCTTCTTACAAGCAACACAGTGATCGGATAACTTAAAATTATTTAACGACACACCCTCGACCAGATCATTAGCCATTAGGTAGTTCATCTTTCGAACATGTATATGACCCCTTCTTCGATGCCAAAGGACTGAATCTTTCTCAGTTGCTTTCGAGACAAAACATGTTTCGATAGATGTAGATACTTTAGAATTCATATTCAAGACATAAATATCATTTGATCGAGGTGATCGCATGACAACCATGTCCTCGGGAATCACATAACCCGGTTTCAAAATCAGACACTCTTTATCTGTAAATACTGTAGTGTATTGCTTATCACAGATTTGTGACACACTCAATAAATTATGATCCACTTTATCACAATAGTTAACTTTCTCAAAAGTTATCTTCCCATTCGAAACATCACCTTCCTGTGTAATCATACCCCCAGAATTCCAAGCAAACGCCACATAACCCCCTTGAATATTTCTTACATTTGTTAAGAGGTTGAGATTCCCAGTAATATGACAAGAACATCCACTATCCATGATCCAGTTTTCACCAGAAATGGTCTTGGATGTACCCTACACACAAATGAAAGTGATTAGTTCAAAAGGCCAGCCCAGGCCTCAGTCTTGGGCACCTTTTGGTTTTCTTGAGAAAAATTAACCTTATTAGCATTCAATTGTTGTTCAGCAACTTGAGAATAAGTTACAGGTTTCTTAGACTTTCATCTTAGATACGCAGCTTGAACTACATTTGAATTAACGTTTTTGCATAACGGTTCAATTGGAATAAACTTTGGTTTAACGGAACCATGAGTTTCACTCACTTGAACAACTTTTCGAGGATGTACATTAGAGAACATAATATGAGTATCATCAGCATACGACAAAGGTCGTTTCAGAATCTCCTTTACCAAAGGAACCGGTTTGGAATGGTCCTTGATAAAGGGATGAAGATTCTGATAGTTCTTCTGGCCACAATTTCTTACTACATGACCTTGTTAACCACAAAGGAAACAGCTTCGCATGTCAACATGATGATGTTGAAAATTAGTTGGAACATGTGACACAGATGATGAATGATGACTCACATTTTTTATCATGCTCTTAGCAAAATCATCAGATAATTCAGATTTCTTTTTCAAGTAAAAATCTAAATTAGAACAATTTGAAAAACTTTTCAACGTATCTGTTCCAGTTGACTTTACAAATTGAATTTTCTTAGCTTGTTTTAGAACTTGTTTTGCTTTAGTCAATGGATCAGATGGCACTGATGCTTTTGCTTGAGCATATTGATGTTCAAGTTCACAAACTTTGGAAGTTTCATTGTGAAACATACTCTCAATCAGTTCAAGTTTAATGATACTTATTGGAATGTCTTTCTCAGTGAACATTGTGTCCATCCCCTTTAACTTAAACACACGAGCAGATGACGGCTTAGATGCATTAGGATTAATGAAACGCAATAAATCCTCATCAGAAATTTTGGGTTTTTCTGATTTCTTAGCCTTCATTGGTTTGACATTAACATGAGCATCTTGTTTCACCTTAGTTGTGTGCGAACCATACACAACCTCATCAAATTCATGAGGTTCACAAAGTATGTGATTAGAACTTGGAATATTCTTGTTCTTGTGTATAATTTCATGTTCGAACACATCCTCAATGATAACTTTGTCAACATTTTCAACAAAGACTTTGTTGCTTTGAACATGAGGTTTTTGAGTAGCAAATTGGTTTTAACAGTTTCAGACTTACTATGTTTAGACTTTTCTGAAATCACGGGTTCTTTAAGAATTACATCTTCCTCAGTTGGAGCAAAAGGGTTAATTTTATAATCATTGTGAAATGGTGGAGGAATTTCAACAAAACCTATACCTTTCTTTGAATCCTTTTATTTTCCAGAAACTTCAATAATTTCATTCAACAGAAAAGAAGAATTTCAAAATTTACCCAATTTGTTCTTTAACTCAAGAACCTCATTCTCAAGCTCGGTTATCTTTAAACGATGTTTCAAGATTTCTTGAAACTTTTGGTCATTAATTGTCATTTTCACAGATAACTCAGCTTTGAGATCATGATTACTTGTCGACAGTACTTCAATCTTTTCACGAGATCTCATTTGAGATTCGAGAGATTGTCGATAAGTGTCTTATAGTGAAGTAATTTCTCTCACTAAATTATCATTGTGATTCTTTAAAGATTCTAACTTAGGTTTGTTAGATTCACATTCTACACAATTTACTTTAACTAATGATGTAGCAGAAATAGAATGACTAGCCTCATTGATCTTAGCCATGCATGCAGTAACGATTCCGACGAAACCCGGTATACCCTAACCGGTAGACAATAGTTACGTCATATTTAATGTCGGGTACATGAGTTACCATAGTAACTATACGAGAATACAGGGTTCACTGTATTAATTGTGCGTGAATAAATAATTTATCGTATTGAATATGCGATTAATCGATTGATGGTTATTGAAACCCGAACGAATCGAGGGTTCAATTATAGACGAGATATATGATATTTAGTGATTTTACGAAGCATTAATGCTTCGGGATAAGTAAGTACGGCACAGAAAAAGAATTTCGATTTAATGGTACGACGGTACATTAAACGAAACCTTTAATACCAAACCGAGCAAGAGACAATCGATCAAGCCGAAAAAGATGCGCGATAATTAATAATATGATGTTTTGAGTTAATAAATGTCATGGTTTAAGTTTTTAAAGTTTTTAAATCGGTTTTATATATATTTCATTTTTAAGCCGAAAAACGACCATTTTAGCCTCGTTTTAAGCCGAATTAAACGTTTAACCGAAAAACGAACTGAACCAGATTATCCAAAACATTATCCAGATTTCGGAAATCGGAATATGTGGCTAGAAATGAAGAGGTGGGTCCCACCCCACCCCTCCCTTTAGTCCGATCGGACTACTTGTCCACAAAACAATTCATTTTCTTTTTTTTACAAACACAATCCAACAAACCTTCAATTCTCTCAAGATCTTGAATCAAAAATCGACAATTCTAGCAAGAAAAACCGAGGTAAAATCGTGTTATTTACGTGTTCATATTCGTTTCTTGAGTTTTCTTTCAAGAAAATGAGGTTTCCAAGTGAAAAAGGGTGAAAACCCGAGATGAAACCGATTCTTGCATGATCAAGTGATGTATACTGGTTATACAAGGGATCTTGGTCCAAGAAAGGAGTTAAACGGACCAAAAACGAATTTTTACGGTTAAATCTTTGTTTTTGAATCCTAACCGAAACCATGAAAGAAATGGCTTGATCGTGAGTGTAACTTGCTTGGTATTGTGGTATGTTGTTTGTAGGCTCTGTGTTTAGTGGTAGATAAGGCGGAAAGACGAGTTTGTAGCTTGTAGTGGCGGAAAACGAAAGGTATATTCGGTTTATGTCGGTGTATGTGTTTTTGGACAGATTGTTGGTCGTTTAGAGTTAGGTAATGAAATTTTACAGAGGTGTTAAACACATGAAAATATGAGTTCTGTGAATTTTCGGTAATTTTTGGATAAAGGATGAATATTTGGTGAATTTAATGCTCGGTTTTGGCCAAAAATGGTGAAAAATAGTTAAATATCATGAAAAATTCTGGAAAACTGCAGATAAGCTTTATATATCATGTATAAGTCACACACAAAATTTGAGGTCAGTTGGAGAAGTCTAAGTAGGCTTTACGGTTAAACGAGTTCTAGGGATTTCTAGCTCGGTTTTGGTGAAAATGGCATGTAAAAGAAGATTTTGGTTCTGGAAAAATTACAGAGGACTATGTGGATGGCAGGGGACATCCAGGAGAAATTTGGGATTTTTCTAAGATCGTTTGGTATTTACGACATATTTAGTGATTAAATGGTGTTTAAAAATAGATAAATAAATTTTAAATATAAAAATTAATTCTGGAAATATTTTTATAAAATTCCCCACTATCAAAAGGTCATTTGTGAAAAATTTCAAGATCCGAGATTAAACGGATAATTATTTGTGCAAAAACAAACTTTTAAAGCTTAAAACGAGTAAACCGGTGAAGTTCGCTTAAGCGAGCTGACTGGTGTATAAAAACCCTATAAATGGACTATTTTCATATAAATGAGTTAAACAAGTAAAAATGAATCATCCGAAAATAATTCGGATGATTTGAGTAATTTTAACCTATTTTAACAGTTTCCGGTACGCCAAAGACGGAAACGGGTCCCGCGGCCAATCGGAACGTCTAAACCGAGCTATAATTTCACATCTTTAATTAAATTATCAGTCAACGACTATTTTCGGGTCGTGTGTGACCAAACTCATTTTTGAAACATAAAAACGGATAACCGTGCTAGGCACGCAAAACGAGAAAAACAACTAATAGTAGTTGTGACCATGGAACTCTAAACGACATCACAATCTGAGTCCGGAAAGGTGTTTCTGGGTTAACCTTGCCCCCAGAACGGGTACAGTGCTGGGTTAACAGTGTTCCCAGATGTACCGGTTAACTTAGTTAAAGTTATATTAATAATAAGTGTATGATAACGATCGTAGGGATCATATTACAGATTGGACGTGGTAACTGATAATGATTGTTGTTACCTGCTTGCATGTGCTAAGGTGAGTTTCACGAGCCCCTTTTTCTGAATTGTTTTAAATGTTTTCCCGGGGCGGAAGCATGTTACTACTGAAATATTTAAGTACATACTGAACGCATGGATTTGCGTGGATTTTACTGAACGCATGGATTTGCGTGGATTTATATATATTGTTTATTGTACGGGAATCGTACGGAAATGTACTAAGATGGTAATTGTCTGAGTTGTTAATATTGTAAGGTCCCGCAACAGTGTTCTGGGTTAACAGTGTCCCCAGATGTCATTGGAAGTGTTCTGGGTTAACAGTGTCCCAAGAGGTTATTGGAAGTGTTCTGGGTTAACAGTGTCCCCAGAGGTTATTGGAAGTGTTCTCGGTTAACAGTGTCCCCAGAGGTTATTGGAAGTGTTCTGAGTTAACAGAGGTTTCACTTGTGGGCTCAGCATAATTACATTGATAATATTATATTTTGATAATGATATATCATGGTTTACTAAAATTGTGAAACTCACCAACTATTCGTAGTTGACCCGTTTTCTCACATGCTTTTCAGGTACGAATTAGATGAAGTGATTGCTTACGTGCTAAGTGCTTGATGTGTGTAAGATTTGTGTGCGAGATGTTAGGATACATTATAACAGATAGAATTATGAATCGTATTGTATGATGTGTGTATCACCTAGACGGTAATGAAAGATGAGATAATGTAATTTTGAAGTATATCAATGCATTCAGTTTTCTTTATAAACAATGTGGTTGATATCAGAGGTGTCTGTCGCATCCCGTTTACGTTTCCGCTGCGGTTGCGGGGTGTTACAGAACTTGGTATCAGAGCCATTGGTTATAAAAGAATTAGGATGTCTTTAAAAGATACCTAAAATATAACCAGTAGCTCAAGTATTATAGGATCTGAATATCAACTAATAATTTATAGTGACGAGGTCTGGATGAACTTGGATGGACAAGTGAGTTGTTATGGTCCAGAACATAATAACAGACTTGTCCGCACGAGGGAATTCAGGGAAAGTCACGGGGTACATTGATAGGTAAAAATGGCAACATATGTGTAAAGTATATAATATTATTTATGTGTGCTAATGTGTATATATATATATATACGTGCATATCTTGTGGGTACATGTATTGAGAAATGGGACTCGGATAAGGAACCGGGGGATGAAATAATAAAAGTACCGAGGATGCCGAAATTTCTAAGAGCATCGGTTAATGATGAGTCTGACTTATCGGGTCATAATTATGATAGTACCAAGTTAGATCTCCCGTTTGACATTAACCAGAAATATCTAGTAACCGTCACTCCCAACCAAAATTGATGAATCCCTTACCCTACCAACACCGGTACCGTATATCCTAATAACCCCAGATGTTCACCCGAACCGTCGACCCTCACGTACGGACGGATCCGTACCTGAACCCATTCTTATTCCATTAAGGTAAATAAATACATAAAATAATAGTAATAATAAATTTGATAATAAATCAGCAAATAAAAATAATATATAGAAATATATATGTATTTCTCACTCTTAAACATAGGAGTCATACCACCTCCAGATCGAGAATTACCGATTTCAACTAACCTAGAACGCCTGAGGACATTGACTGAGCAAGTGATAGAGATTCCCATAATAGTAATTAATAATATTTGAAGGCAACCCATGTTGCGCGATTACCTTGAACCTTGCAACTCCCTATGTAATCCTTATATCCGTTAGATACCTACGCCCATGTATGCTCGAATGGAATGATTACCCATACACAATGAGGTGTGGAGTCATTATAGCATAGTTGGTCGTTCGTTCGTAGATGGTATACCGTGTATGCCGGATATACAAATAGACACGGATATTATAACTCCGTGGTACGTAATCATTAGTGCTCACGGTGAGCATGTATCGGTTATGATGACATGCAGAAGGATATTGAAATCAAGCCTGTTAAACATTAATCTTTGTTGAGAAAGATCTATACGTCAGTTGGTGACAAGGGTTATGAAACATATTTGAACGTTAACCGACGTTAGGTTGAGTCCATATGTTATTATATTTGTGGGACATATATATTAGATACTGATATGTGTAATATGTATGATAATATTTGGTGTGTATGTGTACCTGCTGTCATGATTGAGCTGGTAACGAGTTATACGGTGAGATTAGTATTGATTACTGCGTACGGGATGAGTACGGCAGAATGACATGAAAAGAGTAACTCCAATGATGGAGATTGATATGATTCAGTTGATTGCTCAAAGATAGCAAATGATGATACCGAATGTCGTATCACAGATCACTGCTAGTGTTGATGCAAATGTGATCGCAAGATTGTAGATCGAGCAATCACATGAATATGAATATTTCAATTCTTGGTGGTATTACTAAAAGTGATAATGTTCCACCGAATACTATTATGACTACAAGTATTAGTTATAAACTAAACATGAATAGTAGTCGTAATGAATTAGATCCGGTATGAAGGATATGTCTGTTGATTGTGTTAAGGAAATTATTAATAGGGTACTGATGGTAAAGGGAGGAATAGATTAACGAGTAGATAGAAAAGATCGAAATGGTTAAGGATATTGGTAAGAGACTAGAACATTGTGTAGTGAAATATGCTACAGATATGTTGGTAGATTATGTTGTATCGTGATGGAACACGATGGTACAAAATTATTGTTAGAAAATTATTGCTCAGAGGACATGGTCGGAATTTAAAATTCTTGTGCTAGAGCACTTTTATTCGAGTAATTAAGTTCAGGGATTGGGAACTGAGCTATAAAAAAATAGAAATGTTGCGTGCTGATTACTTAGAACACGCTAATAGTTTGAAGGAATTGTCGTGTCGGGTAACATGGCTAATTACCCCTGAAACTAAGCGAAGTGAGCGCTATATTGGGGACTAACTCCATCGATAAGGAGTATAGTCAATCCGGTAAAATATACAACCTTTGGAAGGGTTGTGTCACAAATCAGCATCGATATATTTAACTCTATGGGAAGCGGACTGGAAGGACGTTAGGTGAGACGTCGGGTGTTAAAGAAGAGAAGTGATAAAGGCATAGTGCAAGATAGGCCTTTGAATAAGTAGGTGAGTCCTACAACCCAGAATTATACTAAGACTAGTTCTGGTGTGAAAACATGAGCCGCATAAAGGGTCCTTCCCTAAATGTGGAAAATATGGTTATCGGCAGGAAGAAGAATGTCGAGTGATAGTAGGCCACAGGTGTAGTAAAGATGGACGTAATGCCACAATTGTAGAACCAAGTGAAGCCATGTGAACCGACAACCCCAACCCATTCGTGTACAACCACTCCGAACCCAACAACTTCAATAACAATCCATCCAAAGAAATCAAATTATGCCAAACAGTTGTACTTGTTAGGAATGTGGCAGTACAGAACGTTTCAAGAGAAATTGCCCAAAGTTGAACCAAGGTGTTGTTGGAAGATGAACCTCATGACAAGCATCAACCTCTGATCAAGCAAGGAGCCGGCTTTTGGGAGTAATTCAAATAAAGCAAGTCATGATCCAAAAGTGGTATTAAGTACGTTGTAGTTTTAAATCAATAGACTTCAGCGATATTTTTACGGTCGTCGATAGAAGTTAGCTCCTGTTAACCTCCTATCATTTGGAAAGATACCGATTAGTGAAACTATAGAACCCTATACTGTAGAATCGCTAACGGTAAACCCCTAATGGTTAACTAAATTGTTCGGAATTGTCCTATTATTCTGAACAATTAACCTTTCCTTATTGACCTACGACCAGTAAAGTTAAGAAGTTTGACGTAATAGTTAACATGGACTGGCTAACTCGACATGAAGCTGAAATCAATTATGAAAAGAAGATGATTAGAAGCTCTCCTTCGGACGATGAAGCGATTAGATACAGAGAAAAGTGTACGGTATTATGTTACCACTCTAATCTCATTTGGAGATGTTATAGTATTTACGACAAGAAGACGTGGTGTATTTAACAAACGCGTTTGCCAAAGTATTTAAAAGAAAACATACAGAAGATATCCCGGTGGTACGCGAATTTCCACAAGTTTTCCCAGAAGAACTTCCTGGATTACCGCCAACCCGACATGTCAAATTCGGAATCAATTTAATACCTCAAGCTGGCCCTGTTGCTAAAGCATCTTACCGACTTACACCAACTGAAATGCAAGAATTATTGGATAAGATTTTATACGACCTAGTTAGTCACCATGGGGTGCACCAGTGTTATTTGGGAAATGAAGGACGGAAGTGTTAGGATATGTATTGATTAGGGAGAATTGAATAAAGTTACGATCAAGAGTAGGTACTCACTTCTTCGAAGTGAATGATCTGTTTAATCAACTGCAAGGGGCGATTTATTTTTAGAAAATTGATCTTAGATATAGTTATCACCAAATGAGAAATCCAAGAGGAGGACGTTGCAACAACAGAGTTTCGGACTCGCTACGGCCATTATGAATTTTTAGTTATGCCTTTCGGGCTAACAAATGCGCCGGCAGCATTCATGGAACTCATGAACCGAGTTTGTAAACTTTATACAAATTTTTCATAAAATTCATTAATGATATTTTGATATATTCGCAACGTAAAGAAGAGCACGAACGACGGTTAAGGAAAATTGTGGAAGTGTTAAAGCAAGAGGAGTTGTACGCGAAGTTTTCGAAATGTGATTTTGAATAAAGAAGGCATAATTCCTTGGTCATGTTGTAAAGCAACAAGGATTTCACATAGATCCAAATAAGATAGAAACCAATAAATTGGCAGTCACCCAAGGCGCCACAGGGAATGCGCCAATTTTTAGGACTAGCCGGAGATTATCAGCGGTTTATTGAAGAATATCTAGCATTACCCAACTCATAATCCTTTCTACAACGCAAATGTACAAATTTTATAGATGATAAGAGACCGCAGTCTCATATTCAACGAAAGAGGGGTCGAGTTGTTAAGCGATTATGACTGTGACATTCGTTATCACCCCGACAAGGCTAACGTCGTAGCCGATGCCTTGAGTAGGAAAGATCGGGTTAAGCCGTTGCGAGTGCGAGCACTGGGGATGATAGTCCAGTCGAATCTTTCGGACCTGATTCGAGTCGCTCAACGTGAGACGTTGAAAGAGGAACAAGTGGAAAAGGAGGAACTTTACGGCAACGAGAAGAATTTCGAACAGCGCGTGGACGAAATTCTCTATTTCAAAGATCGGGTTTGGATCCCGACCCTCCATGACCTTCGTGAAGTAATCATGGACGAAGCGCATAGATCGAAATATTCCATACATCCGGGATCGGATTAGACTATTGACGATACGAATATCTGAAAGGATTTTATTAACGGCCGAGTTTGGAGAAAGATATGGTTACGTATGTTGGTGAATATTTAAGTTGTGCAAGAGATAAGGCTACATACCGAAAACCCTTGGGAACGCCACAACGACAGAAAAATTCGCCAATGATAGTGGGAATAAATTACATTGGATTTCAGGACGCAAATTCCCAAGATATATCAAAGGCATGAGGACAATTGGGTAATCGCGGATCGATTAACCAATCCTCGCATTTCATTCCAATCTATGACGATTACCACAATGAATTCTCGCCCAAACTCCTGATGGTGAAATGGTATCTCGTCGTTGTGACATCTGCCCTGATCTGATCCGACCCGACCCAGGTACCCGTTTCTCTGACCCGATCTCTTTCTTTTATGATTTAATATTTATACTTATATTTTACTTTTAATAATAATATATATTTTCCTTCCCGCCTCTTTCTCCCTCTCCTTCTCTCTTTCCGCCTTCTTTTCCCTCTTGTCGCCGTCCCGCCCTTAAGCCTTGTTTCCCTCTTTTTTCTTCTAACTCTTTTGTTCCTTCCCGCCTAAGGTTGTCTGCGCAGACCCCTTGCAAGGAAGCCTGCGTGAAGACCACCTGTTTCAGCGATACGCGAGACGAACTCTTCTCGCAGCGCGCTAAGAATTTTAATTCTTCTCGCAGCGCGCTAAGAACGGTAGTTCTTCCCGCGACGCGCTAAGGATTTGTAGTTCTTCTCGCAGCGCCAAGAATCGAAGTTCATCCCTCGACGCGCGAAGAATTATAGTTCTTCCCGCGGCGCGCTAGGAATTCTAGTTCCTCCCGCGGCGCGCTAAGAAATGTGATTCTTCCCGCGACGCGCTTAGAAATGTATTTCTTTCCGCGACGCGTTAAGGTTGGTTCTGTCTGCCTTCGCGCTCGCGCTCTCTTGACCTTCTGTGTCTGCCTTCGCGCCTTAGCCTTCTCGCGCTGAACCCTTTGAGTTTTCTTCTGTTTAATCTAGCCGTTTGCTTTTGTGTTGTCTTATCTTTTGAGCTGTTGACCTAATCTGCTTTATGTCTGAAAAGCCACTTTTGGCGCAGCATGCGCACCAACCCCATTGGTTGGCAGAAAAAGTGACTGACATTATCTTTTGAGATCTGCTTTTGCCATGCTTGACCAGTACCTTTATCTGACCCGCCCATGCTTTTTACTGTCCCCTGTCAGCTTTATTTTGCCCCTGCAGCTGCCATATCTTTCCATATCTTTTGCTTTTGGATTCTTATGCTTTTTGATATCTTTTGCTTGATCCTGTTAAAGATCTTTTCCCCTTTTCTAGGGATTATGTCTCCTAGGGTTTTCCTATAAATAATAGTAATATTTTCATAACACTACACACACAAAACACTTAATCTCTCCTGTTCTCTTGCCCCTTGCTCTCTCTGCCGTCTTCCTCTCTGCCTCCGTCTTCCTCCCTGTTCTGCCCTGCTTTTCCGGTAATATATATATATATATATAATAATTTACTTATGCTAACTTATAATCAAGACTTAAAACAAATCATTAAAACAATAATCTTATTTATAGGTTAACTTGTGCTTGTTTAAAGTTGGTTCTTGCTTTATCTTACACCGCATCGTTTATCAAGTGAGTAATCTCGTACCTAATCCCTTTTTGCTTTTAATGTTTTGGGATGTTCATGTGTTCGTACAAACTTAGAGTCTTAAACTTGTTTATGAACTTTAGTCGCGCAGTATCCCATGTGTTGAGGACGTAGACTTGGCTGTTTATTTGTATGTGTGGATCATTAACCGTCTTGTCGGTCTATTCCGCAGTTTTCATGGTACCATTAGATGAACACGGGAGAACTATCGTTTATGATTTTCTCTTTTGTTTACACATGCACAGTTTGTCTTGTTTGTGAGCTCAATTGTGAGCACTGGCAGTCTTATGAATCTTAGAGTTGGTCCCGATCAGATTACACCCTTGTTGAAAACCAGACATACACATGTTGCGCGCAGATTTATTGTTATCTATGTATTGTATTAAACTTGATTTCTCACCAACACGCAAGTGTTTGACGTTTATTTTAACACATGTTCAGGTTTGCAGTAGCTGTTTTGGAGCTTATGGACACGTAGGAAGTTTTCTTTATTTTGGACCTAGATTAAAATGTATCAAGACAAGTTATTTGTTGTTCTAATATTATGATTTATAATATATTGATTTATGATGATTTATGTTATCTTGTGTTTACCCTGCGCGTGCGCGAATGAATGTATTCATTAAAAATTGACACCCAATAGTGTCACGAGTAATGAAACAATATGTGGCGCCCCGATGTATAATCCGCCTTTGGTCGGGGTGTTACAGATTGGTATCAGAGCTCGTTGACTTTAGGATAGGTGGTTAGACGTAACGGCCTAGAATACCTAAGAGTCCCTTCTCGCGCATGAGAGAAATCTCATGTTCGCGCGCTTATTGTTAATTACTCGTTATTTATGAATATGCTCGCGCTTACGCAGTATATGATTTTATGTTTTATTTCGCGATATTTCGATTTTTGTTGAATTTCGATTTTTATTGATTTTCTTACATATTCGTTTGTTGGGTTTGAAAATCCGAAAAGTCATGGTGATACATGAATAGTTGATTTTCAATTTCCATTTACGATTATGTTCTGAGGTTGGAGACTTGAAAAGTCATGGTGATACATGAATTGTCAACCTCCAATACTCATTTTCTTGTGTATTTTATATTGAAGATTGAAAAGTCATGGTGATACATGAATCGTCAATCTCCAATACTCGTTTGCTCGTGTATTTTAAATTGGGAATTCGGAAAGTCATGGTGATACATGAATTGTCGATTATTGATTCGAATTTGTTACCTTTATTAAGTCTGCATTTAGGATCATTTATTTTACTTTAACTTTTGACAGTAACTGACTCCGCGAAACCAAGCTTTATAAGATTAAAACTTTGCGCTAAAATCAAGATATTAACTAAAATTAAAATTTTTATAGAATGCCTCCGCTATCTCGCCGATTTCAGAGAAGAGAAGCCTCGCGCATGCGTAGACAGCAACGTTCCCAGGAAATGGCCGCCGCGATAGCCCAAGCCTTGAGCCAAAATAATACCTCCAGTTATAACATTAAATCCTTTAACGCGGGTAACCGTCCAAAGTTCACAGGTCTTGAAGGAGCCACCGTGATGCTCCAATGGCTTGAGAAGATTGAAAACACTTTCCTCCACACCCAATGCCCCTCAGACAGACGAACCCTGTATGCTTCCAGTGTCCTGGAATCCAGAGCGCTTACATGGTGGAATGGAGTAGCTCATGCGCGTGGCGCAGAAGCTGCTTCCAGCATGCTCTGGGAGGAATTTAAGGAAATTCTTACGCGAGAATTCTGCCCTCCCAACGAAGTTAAGCGCCTGGAGGAGGAATTTTGGAATCTTAAGCAGTACAGTGGCGAAGCGCGCGAGTACGCGACGCGCTTCCATGAACTAAGTTTGCTTGTCCCTCACCTTGTTACCCCTTCCCGCCGAGCCATAGAGAAATTCCTTGGGGGTCTCCCCATGGAAATTCAAGATTCTGTATGGGCCAGAAACCCAGTAACCCTCTCTGACGCCATTGAGTTGGCCGCTGTGCTCAGCGACAACCATGTCAGAGCAGGAACCCTGTTCCTGCGGGGAACAGAAAAGACCAAACCCACCAAAACTGCCCCTGAACCCGCAGAAACCAAACCTGAACCCTCAAACCGTAACAACCTCAAGCGCAGGCGCAAGGCCTATGCGCTTACCAGCCCACCCATAGTCCAGCAACCCGCATACCAACCTCCAGTTTATGCGCCTAACCCACTGTCAACCTACCCAACACCTCCTGTAGTCCACAACTATGCCCTAACCAATCCAGCACTCCCTGCCCCGCTAACTAAGAAACCTTACACAGGAAACCATCCCTTTTGCCCAACCTGTAGATTTCACCACCCAACCCAAACCCCGTGTCGACTTTGTACCCGATGTGGCCGTACTGGTCACACTGCTGAGAACTGTAGAGTCCTTCTCGCCAATCCAATTGCGCCAACACCACCAGTCTACCCGCAGAACCCACAACCAACCTACCAAAACCCACGACCCAGATCGTGCTTTAACTGTGGTGATCCCAGTCATTTCCGGAACGCGTGCCCGAGACTACAAGTGCAAATCACACAAGCGAATCCGGTGAACCAGATTTCGAACCAAGTGACGCGTGGACGAGCTTTTAATATAACCGCGCACCAAGCGCAAGCGAATAATGACGTAGTTAATGGTACATTTTTGCCTAACGGATTTTATGCTTCTGTACTTTTTGATACTGGCGCCGATCAAAGTTTTATTTCTCGCGCCTTCGAGCAGAAGCTTGCGCGACTGCGCAACGATTTAAAAGAAGATTTTTCAGTTGAATTGGCTAACGGTGAAACTATTTTAATAAACTCAATGATTAAAGATTGCACGCTTAACCTTAACGAAAACGATTTTCTGATTGACCTCATCCCTATGCCTCTTGGAAGCTTTGATGTTATTATTGGTATGGACTGGCTTTCGAAGAATCGCGCCGAAGTTATTTGCGCCAAGAAGATGATTCGCATACCTCGAGAAAATGGTGATCTTCATATCTACGGCGAAAAACCCTCCAGTGGTCTTAAACTTATGTCTTGCGCCGAAGCCCGAAGGCTCATGCGGAAGAAGTGTATTGCATTTCTAGCCCATGTGGTTAAACCTGCTGAAGAAAAGAAGCTTCGCGATATCCCTGTTGTGCGTGATTTCCCTGAAGTTTTTCCTGATGATCTTCCTGGTATCCCTCCCGCTCGTGAAGTCGAGTTCCGTATTGATCTTGTCCCTGGTGCTTCCCCCGTGGCTAAATCTCCTTATCGTCTTGCACCCGCTGAGATGCAAGAATTGGCCAGCCAACTTCAAGAGTTGACTGCTAAAGGATTCATTCGCCCTAGCTCTTCGCCCTGGGGTGCTCCGGTGTTGTTCGTTAAAAAGAAAGATGGATCGTTTCGCATGTGTATTGATTACCGCGAGTTGAACAAACTCACCATTAAAAACCGGTATCCCTTACCGCGTATTGACGACCTCTTTGATCAACTCCAAGGTGCCTCTTGTTTCTCGAAGATCGATCTCCACTCTGGCTATCACCAGTTGCGCATCCGCGATGAAGATGTTCCGAAGACTGCTTTCCGAACTCGTTATGGCCATTTTGAATTCTTGGTCATGTCCTTCGGTTTAACCAACGCACCCGCCGTTTTCATGGATCTAATGAATCGGGTGTGTAGGCCTTTCTTGGATAAATTCGTGATTGTGTTTATCGATGATGTTCTGGTGTATTCTAAGACCAAGGCCGAGCACGAGCAACATCTTCGGTTGGTGTTGCAAAAGCTTAGAGCTGAGCAACTCTATGCTAAGCTTTCCAAGTGTGAATTTTGGTCGGATGAAGTACAGTTTCTTGGTCATGTTGTAAACAAGATGGGTATTCATGTCGACCCATCCAAAATTGAAGCAATCAAGAACTGGATTACGCCATCCTCTCCTTCTGAGATCCGTTCCTTTCTGGGCTTAGCTGGTTATTACCGGCGTTTCATTTCGAACTTCTCGAAAATCGCTTTGCCTTTAACAGCTCTAACGCACAAAGGTAAACCGTATATTTGGGGCTCGAAGCAAGAAGAAGCCTTTCTGACGCTCAAGCGTTTGTTGTGTGAAGCTCCTGTTCTTGCGCTACCTGAGGGTAATGATGATTTTGTCGTGTATTGCGATGCATCCAACCAAGGTCTCGGTTGTGTTCTTATGCAACGAGGCAAGGTTATCGCTTACGCATCAAGGCAACTCAAGGTTCATGAAAAGAATTATACAACTCACGACCTCGAACTTGGTGCAGTTGTTTTTGCCTTGAAGATCTGGAGACACTACCTTTATGGTACTAAGTGTATCCTTTACACTGACCATAAAAGCCTTCAGCATATCTTTGATCAAAAGGAACTTAACATGAGGCAACGCCGATGGAACGAACTCATCAGCGATTACGATTGTGAGATCCGGTATCATCCTGGTAAGGCTAATGTGGTAGCCGATGCGCTCAGCCGAAAACCCTGCCAGCTTAACTGTATCTTGCCGCGCACCCAGCTTCACTTCGCGCCGATTCAAAGCAACCTTGAATCGCGTATTCGTGACGCGCAGCGCGCATCCATCAGTAATGGTAACCTTCGCGCCGAGTTAGCGTGTGGCGCGGAAGCGCATTTTGTGCCTAATCTGAGTGGAATTCTCTGCTATCTCAATCGCATCTAGATTCCCTTTGATGAGAATCTTCGCGCTGATATCCTGAGTGAAGCGCATAAATCTCGGTATTCTATTCATCCTGGTGCTGATAAGATGTACAAGGATTTGCGCATTACTTATTGGTGGCCCGGTATGAAAAAGGATATTGCTGTGTTCGTAGCTAAATGTCTGACTTGTTCTAAAGTGAAAGCTGAACACCAACGCCCATCTGGTTTGCTCGAACAACCTGAAATTCCTACGTGGAAATGGGAATGTGTAGCGATGGACTTTATTACCAAGTTACCTTTGACAGCAAGCAAACATGATAGCATTTGGGTAATAGTGGATCGATTGACTAAGTCTGCTCACTTTCTGCCCATTTGTGAAAACTACCGTGTTGAGCAACTCGCGCAGCTTTATGTCAAGGAAATTGTCTGCCGCCATGGTACTCCTTTGAGCATCATATCCGATCGCGATGGCCGTTTTATATCTCGCTTTTGGAAATCTCTCCAATCTGCGCTAGGAACTCGCTTGGACATGAGTACGGCATATCATCCCCAGACTGACGGTCAGTCTGAGCGAACTATTCAGACTCTTGAGGATATGCTCCGATCTTGTGTTCTTGATTTTGGAGGTAATTGGGATTCACACCTGCCTTTGATTGAGTTCTCTTATAATAACAGCTATCATTCCAGTATCGGTATGGCCCCATTTGAAGCACTTTACGGTCGTAAGTGCCGCTCCCCGATCTGTTGGAGCGAAGTGGGTGAAACTCAAATCACAGGACCCGAACTTGTTCAAGAGACAACCGATAAAATCGCCAAGATCCGTGATCATCTGCTGACTGCCAGAAGCCGACAGAAGAGTTACGCAGATCGTAGGCGAAAGCCTCTCGAATTTCAAGTTGGTGATCTTGGTCTCCTCAAAGTGTCGCCTTGGAAAGGTGTTGTCCGCTTTGGGAAGAAGGGTAAGCTTGCTCCTCGTTATGTTGGTCCATTCAAGATTCTCGCGCGTGTGGGAAAAGTTGCCTACAGACTTGACCTGCCGCCCGCGCTCAGTAATGTGCATCCAACGTTCCATGTATCCAATCTCAAGAAGTGTTTAGCTGACGAGAACCTTCACATTCCACTTGATGAAGTTCAAGTTGATGAAACTATGCATTTTGTCGAGAAGCCTGTTGAGATTATGGATCGCGAGGTTAAGCAAACCAAGCGCAGTCGTATCCCTATCGTGAAAGTTCGTTGGGAGTCCAAGCGCGGAGCCGAGTTTACATGGGAAAGGGAAGATCAAATGAAGATCAAGTACCCGCACCTGTTCTCTGCGCAACCTACTTCGAGATAAATTTCGGGACGAAATTTCTTAAAGTAGGGGAGACTGTGACATCTGCCCTGATCTGATCAGACCCGACCCAGGTACCCGTTTCTCTGACCCGATCTCTTTCTTTTATGATTTAATATTTATACTTATATTTTACTTTTAATAATAATATATATTTTCCTTCCCGCCTCTTTCTCCCTCTCCTTCTCTCTTTCCGCCTTCTTTTCCCTCTTGTCGCCGTCCCGCCCTTAAGCCTTGTTTCCCTCTTTTTTCTTCTAACTCTTTTGTTCCTTCCCGCCTAAGGTTGTCTGCGCAGACCCCTTGCAAGGAAGCCTGCGTGAAGACCACCTGTTTCAGCGATACGCGAGACGAACTCTTCTCGCAGCGCGCTAAGAATTTTAATTCTTCTCGCAGCGCGCTAAGAACGGTAGTTCTTCCCGCGACGCGCTAAGGATTTGTAGTTCTTCTCGCAGCGCCAAGAATCGAAGTTCATCCCTCGACGCGCGAAGAATTATAGTTCTTCCCGCGGCGCGCTAGGAATTCTAGTTCCTCCCGCGGCGCGCTAAGAAATGTGATTCTTCCCGCGACGCGCTTAGAAATGTATTTCTTTCCGCGACGCGTTAAGGTTGGTTCTGTCTGCCTTCGCGCTCGCGCTCTCTTGACCTTCTGTGTCTGCCTTCGCGCCTTAGCCTTCTCGCGCTGAACCCTTTGAGTTTTCTTCTGTTTAATCTAGCCGTTTGCTTTTGTGTTGTCTTATCTTTTGAGCTGTTGACCTAATCTGCTTTATGTCTGAAAAGCCACTTTTGGCGCAGCATGCGCACCAACCCCATTGGTTGGCAGAAAAAGTGACTGACATTATCTTTTGAGATCTGCTTTTGCCATGCTTGACCAGTACCTTTATCTGACCCGCCCATGCTTTTTACTGTCCCCTGTCAGCTTTATTTTGCCCCTGCAGCTGCCATATCTTTTGCTTTTGGATTCTTATGCTTTTTGATATCTTTTGCTTGATCCTGTTAAAGATCTTTTCCCCTTTTCTAGGGATTATGTCTCCTAGGGTTTTCCTATAAATAATAGTAATATTTTCATAACACTACACACACAAAACACTTAATCTCTCCTGTTCTCTTGCCCCTTGCTCTCTCTGCCGTCTTCCTCTCTGCCTCCGTCTTCCTCCCTGTTCTGCCCTGCTTTTCCGGTAATATATATATATATATATAATAATTTACTTATGCTAACTTATAATCAAGACTTAAAACAAATCATTAAAACAATAATCTTATTTATAGGTTAACTTGTGCTTGTTTAAAGTTGGTTCTTGCTTTATCTTACACCGCATCGTTTATCAAGTGAGTAATCTCGTACCTAATCCCTTTTTGCTTTTAATGTTTTGGGATGTTCATGTGTTCATACAAACTTAGAGTCTTAAACTTGTTTATGAACTTTAGTCGCGCAGTATCCCATGTGTTGAGGACGTAGACTTGGCTGTTTATTTGTATGTGTGGATCATTAACCGTCTTGTCGGTCTATTCCGCAGTTTTCATGGTACCATTAGATGAACACGGGAGAACTATCGTTTATGATTTTCTCTTTTGTTTACACATGCACAGTTTGTCTTGTTTGTGAGCTCAATTGTGAGCACTGGCAGTCTTATGAATCTTAGAGTTGGTCCCGATCAGATTACACCCTTGTTGAAAACCAGACATACACATGTTGCGCGCAGATTTATTGTTATCTATGTATTGTATTAAACTTGATTTCTCACCAACACGCAAGTGTTTGACGTTTATTTTAACACATGTTCAGGTTTGCAGTAGCTGTTTTGGAGCTTGTGGACACGTAGGAAGTTTTCTTTATTTTGGACCTAGATTAAAATGTATCAAGACAAGTTATTTGTTGTTCTAATATTATGATTTATAATATATTGATTTATGATGATTTATGTTATCTTGTGTTTACCCTGCGCGTGCGCGAATGAATGTATTCATTAAAAATTGACACCCAATAGTGTCACGAGTAATGAAACAATATGTGGCGCCCCGATGTATAATCCGCCTTTGGTCGGGGTGTTACAGTCGTGGAGTACCATTTTCAATGATCTCAGATCGAAATAGTCATCCTACTTTCGTTATTGGAAGGCGGGGAAGGAAGCATCGAGAGCTTGAAGCTTTCTATGGGTGAAGTAATTATCACCAATTTGTAAATTGAAAATGGGCGTCAATCAAGCCATAAGATTTGAATTGATTCGAGAAACAACCAATCGGATTTTTAATATTTAAGATGAGTTGAAAGCATCGCGAGATTGGCAAAGGATTTATGCCAGCATTCATAGGAAACCATTGTCATCGGAAAGAGGTGACAAGGCATTTTTAAGACATCACCTTGGAGAGAGGTGATATGAGGTTTGGCAAAACCGAAAATAGCTTCTTAATATATCGGACCTCATGAGACTATCTCCATGATTGGTCATTTAGTTTATCGATTAGAGTACTCCAGGTGCTAAGTACTATACATAATGTTTTGCCATGTATACGGATTGAAAAGTGCCTAAGCGATGAGGCAACGAAAGTACTAGTAATAGAGGTACTCATAGAAGACATGCTTGATATCATAAATAATTCCGTAGAGATAGTAGACGGGAAAACTAAACAGTTTGGACACACCAAGCTTTATTGATTAAGATTAAGTGGAATTCACAGCGAGGACCAGATTATACCTGGTAACGCGAGGGTGTGTTCTGAAGGAAAAACCCCCACCCTTCCCTCGGAAAGGGATGGGGAGCGTGTAAAATTTCGAGGACGAAATTTCTTAACGGGGGGAGAATGTAACGATTCCGACGAAACCCGGTATACCCTAACCGGTAGACAATAGTTACGTCATATTTAATGCCGGGTACATGAGTTACCATAGTAACTATACGAGAATACAGGGTTCATTGTATTAATTGTGCGTGAATAAATAATTTATCGTATTGAATATGCGATTAATCGATTGATGGTTATTGAAACCCGAACGAATCGAGGGTTCAATTATAGACGAGATATATGATATTTAGTGATTTTACGAAGCATTAATGCTTCGGGATAAGTAAAGTACGGCACAGAAAAAGAATTTCGATTTAATGGTACGACGGTACATTAAACGAAACCTTTAATACCAAACCGAGCAAGAGACAATCGATCAAGCCGAAAAAGATGCGTGATAATTAATAATATGATGTTTTGAGTTAATAAATGTCATGGTTTAAGTTTTTAAAGTTTTTAAATCGGTTTTATATAAATTTCATTTTAAGCCGAAAACGACCATTTTAGCCTCGTTTTAAGCCGAATTAAACGTTTAACCGAAAAACGAACTGAACCAGATTATCTAAAACATTATCCAGATTTCGGAAATCGGAATATGTGGCTAGAAATGAAGAGGTGGGTCCCACCCCACCCCTCCCTTTAGTCCGATCGGACTACTTGTCCACAAAACAATTCATTTTCTTTTTTTTACAAACACAATCCAACAAACCTTCAATTCTCTCAAGATCTTGAATCAAAAACCGACAATTCTAGCAAGAAAAACCGAGGTAAAATCGTGTTATTTACGTGTTCATATTCGTTTCTTGAGTTTTCTTTAAAGAAAATGAGGTTTCCAAGTGAAAAAGGGTGAAAACCCGAGATGGAACCGATTCTTGCATGATCAAGTGATGTATACGGGTTATACAAGGGAACTTGGTCCAAGAAAGGAGTTAAACGGACCAAAAACGAATTTTTACGGTTAAATCTTTGTTTTTGAATCCTAACCGAAACCATGAAAGAAATGGCTTGATCATGAGTGTAACTTGCTTGGTATTGTGGTATGTTGTTTGTAGGCTCTGTGTTTAGTGGTAGATAAGGCGGAAAGACGAGTTTGTAGCTTGTAGTGGCGGAAAACGAAAGGTATATTCGGTTTATGTCGGTGTATGTGTTTTTGGACAGATTGTTGGTCGTTTAGAGTTAGGTCATGAAATATTACAGAGGTGTTAAACACATGAAAATATGAGTTCTGTGAATTTTTGGTAATTTTTGGATAAAGGATGAATATTTGGTGAATTTAATGCTCGGTTTTGGCCAAAAATGGTGAAAAACAGTTAAATATCATGAAAAATTCTGGAAAATTGCAGTTAAGCTTTATATATCATGTATAAGTCACACACAAAATTTGAGGTCATTTGGAGAAGTCTAAGCAGGCTTTTCGGTTAAACGAGTTCTAGGGATTTCTAGCTCGGTATTGGTGAAAATGGCATGTAAAAGAAGATTTTGGTTCTGGAAAAATTACAGGGGACTATGTGGATGGCAGGGGACATCCAGAAGAAATTTGGGATTTTTCTAAGATCGTTTGGTATTTACGACATATTTAGTGATTAAATGGTGTTTAAAAATAGATAAATAAATTTTATATATAAAAATTAATTCTGGAAATATTTTTATAAAATTCCCCACTGTCAAAAGGTCATTTTTGCAAAATTTCAAGATCCGAGATTAAACGGATAATTATTTGTGCAAAAACAAACTTTTAAAGCTTAAAACGAGTAAACCGGTGAAGTTCGCTTAAGCGAGCTGACTGGTGTATAAAAACCCTATAAATGGACTATTTTCATATAAATGAGTTAAACAAGTAAAAATGAATCATCCGAAAATAATTCGGATGATTTGAGTAATTTTAACCTATTTTAACAGTTTCCGGTACGCCAAAGACGGAAACGGGTCCCGCGGCCAATCGGGACGTCTAAACCGAGCTATAATTTCACATCTTTAATTAAATTATCAGTCAACGACTATTTTCGGGTCGTGTGTGACCAAACTCATTTTTGAAACATAAAAACGGATAACCGTGCTAGGCACGCAAAACGAGAAAAACAACTAATAGTAGTTGTGACCATGGAACTCTAAACGACATCACAATCTGAGTCCGGAAAGGTGTTTTTGGGTTAACCTTGCCCCCAGAACGGGTACAGTGCTGGGTTAACAGTGTTCCCAGATGTACCGGTTAACTTAGTTAAAATTATATTCATAAGTGTATAATAACGATCGTAGGGATCATATTACAGATTGGACGGGGTAACTGATAATGATTGTTGTTACCTGCTTGCATGTGCTAAGGTGAGTTTCACGAGCCCCTTTTTCTGAATTGTTTTAAATGTTTTGCCGGGGCGGAAGCATGTTACTACTGAAATATTTAAGTATATACTAAACGCATGGATTTGCGTGGATTTTATTAAACGCATGGATTTGCGTGGATTTATATATATTGTTTATTGTACGGGAATCGTACGGAAATGTACTAAGATGGTAATTGTCTGAGTTGTTAATATTGTAAGGTCCCGCAACAGTGTTCTGGGTTAACAGTGTCCCCAGAGGTTATTGGAAGTGTTCTGGGTTAACAGTGTCCCCAGAGGTTATTGGAAGTGTTCTGGGTTAACAGTGTCCCCAGAGGTTATTGGAAGTGTTCTGGGTTAACAGAGGTTTCACTTGTGGGCTCAGCATAATTACATTGATAATATTATATTTTGATAATGATATATCATGGTTTACTAAAATTGTGAAACTCACCAACTATTCGTAGTTGACCCGTTTTCTCACATGCTTTTCAGGTACGAATTAGATGAAGTGATTGCTTATGTGCTAAGTGCTTGATGTGTATAAGATTTGTGTGCGAGATGTTAGGATACATTATAACAGATAGAATTATGAATCGTATTGTATGATGTGTGTATCACCTAGACGGTAATGAAAGATGAGATAATGTAATTTTGAAGTATATCAATGCATTCAGTTTTCTTTATAAACAATGTGGTTGATATCAGAGGTGTCTGTCGCATCCCGTTTACGTTTCCGCTGCGGTTGCGGGGTGTTACACATGCAAAGACAGTTGTAGGCTTGTCACAGGAATCATCAGAATCCGATCCCGAGTCATTATTAGAAGACACCTCACTTCCACTAGCATCATGAAAATCTTGAGTCAACCCAAACAAAGCCAAATTAGCTTGATTATCATTACACAATAGTCGTTGTGACCAATCATTTCCATCAACTAACATTGCTTGTGACCCAGAACTTGATGGTTTCTTCTCAGCATCATTAGTTTGTGGTGTTGAAGAGTTTAGATTTTGACCACGAGGACCAGTATACTCCTTTTTCGGTTCGTCACATTCTTTTTCAAAATGCCCTAATTCTTGACAGTTATAACATTTTACCTTTAACTTATCAAATCCTAACTTCTTGTTCAGGGCAGACAGATCTTTTCCGGTTCTTTGCATAAATCTCTTCACCTTACGAACAATCATTGCCATATTCCACTTTTAATCTATGTTTTCTAAGTCATCTGGATCAATCTGATCATAGTCTTCATCAGTCAGATCACTAGTGGCAATCTTGCTACTCACCAGATTTTCGTAAGAAGTCATGAAAACTGATAAAAAGGCAAAATTTTGTTCAGCTTCTTTCATGTTGACATTTGGAGGTGATGAGTATTGATTTGTAGTGGATGAACTTCCTGAACCAATAGAAACATTTGGTGATCCAGAATTACCAGCAGTATAAAAACATGCTCTAGGATCACTATAAATGGTTGTCTCATTTTCTCTTGCATTCTGTGTCAGAAAAGCAGTGATTGGTGAAATGGTTGAGCTTAGAGGCATGCTACCACCATAGAAAGCAAGATCTTGACTTTCCTTGGAAGATTTTTGACACTTGAGATCATACTCACGAGCTTCAATCTTTTGTAAGAACTCACTTGCAGTCAAGTCTTCATTGAAATAACTGTTTTCTTTTAATACCATTAGAAAAGTGGAGTACGAACTTGGTAGTGCACTCTTAATAGTATCAATCTTATCAACTTCAGAAACCTCCAATTTCATTTTATCCATTTCTGAAATCAGATGATTGAATCTCGTTGTCATTTCTTCAACCGTCTAACCCTTGAGTAAATTAAAGTTTATGAATTGAAATTTAAGCATAACCTTTTTACTTTCAGCAGTGTTTCCCATACTTCTCATTCGGATATGTTGAAACAAAGATGCACATATTTTTATACTACCCACTTGATGAAAGATGTTCTCAGGTGAAGCCATGGTTAGAGTATAATAAGCTTTTGTTTCTATCTCTAATGCCTTCTTCTCTTCCTGTGAGTATTGAGATATAGCTTTAGGTGTGAAGCCGATAGTCTCCTCCCCAATCATAGGAACGGTATAAACTTCATCTAAGCAGTATGAGCAGTCAGGATGAACTGATCCTAGATGAGCACGAAACCTAGGTTCCCATTTGGCAAAATCACTAAACTTCATCAATCTTGGACATTTCGAATGTGACCCTATCTCGGTATCAAGTTGCAATATTTGTTGCATTAACATATTCTGTGAGGCTAGTGCATACATACTAGCCATTTTTTGAACAAGTTTCAAAATTTAAGGGTTAAAATATAACGAACTGTGAACAGTTGTAGCGAACTGTGAACAGAAAATTAACGAATCAAATCTTAACGAATCTAAGATTAATCAGGTAGCGAATCAAAATTTAACTTAACGAATTAATCCAACGAATCAGATAGTCAACGAATCAGATTCAATAGTAAGTCAAACTAACGAATTGGCTAGCGAATTGCTAAGTGTAATTTTAACGAATTAGAAGATTTTCAGTAACGAATCGCTAAGGAAGACTTAGCGAAATAGATAACGAACCAGCTACAGTTGATAGCGAATCAAACTATAGCGAATCAGGTTGTTACAACCGTTTGTAACAAACTCTGACACCGAATGCCACGTGGCAAAGGTTGTTGTGACACAAATTTCAAGGTAGACACGTGTAACACGAATCAGATAGGTTAATGAACTGATTACATGAATCAACTAAAGTTCCTAGCGAATGGATAACGAATCAACTAGAACTCATAGCGAATGGGTGAAACATGTTAACGAATCAATATGAATATGGTAGCGAATCAACTACGTATTCAAATCTTCAAATCTTCAACGAAGATTTTCAGATTTCTGGAAATGATGAACACCAAACCCAGAAACTTAGATCTGTAATACTATCTCAATTCTTAACCAAAACACACAAATAAACTACCAAATTACTCGCACACCAATCGCGAATCCAAATCAACTATACTCGTAACTCAATTCACAATCAACCATAACCAATTGACCAAAAACCATTCTCTGTTTTTCGTCCAATTCCGATTCAAACCAAAACTATCCAAAATCAACTCAATATCCAATTCCTATTATCCGAACCTACCAATACCTTAAACAACCTCAAATCCATTCCAAACCTTTTATAATTCAATTGATTCACCTCAAATTGATCCAAATTTACTCAAAACAGAACACTATCAATACCTAATACTAGTTAACAGTCCAATACTTTAAATAAACAATCAAATCAAGTGTAATTGAGCCCCAAAAGCTCTGATACCACTTGTTGGAACCCTGGAATCAATCCTTAAACAATAACAGATCTCGGATCTGTGTGTATACGATTAATACCTTAACTCGGATCTAGCTCATAATTACGTTTGATTATATGTTATATGTGTATATATTATCAGTATTATATGTATAAAGTTAATATTAAATGTATGAAGATTGAGAGAGAGATCGGACAGCGTATCGTTAATTAATTCTCAAAAACTAAAATTAAATGTGAACAGTGTTCACCTATAAATAGAAGACGGACCTAGTTCGTTAACATCCCCTTACAAACTAGAGTCCGCTTTGTTACATACATTACAAAGTAAATAACTTAACGAATCACCCCCTGATTTGTCAAACATCCTTAACGAATCAGGGGAAACTTAACTTAAGTCTTAGTTCGCTAAACAACCTTAGCAAACTAGACACTTACTTTAGCGAACTAAACATAGCTTAAATGTTTATTACATTAAACCAAACGACAAATATGTTAAATATAAATACAAAGACTCAAGACGCAAAACCATGCACTAACAATTTCTTTTCATCAAACTTATAGTCCTCCCCTCGTTTTAGTAACACGACCTCTTCTTTTGTCCGAATTTGACGAGACAGAACTTGTGACATTAGAACTTGTCTGACTTGCCTCATTCTCATTAACTTTAGATTATTTAGTAGAAACTTTGATTGGAACTGTCAGACTAACTTCAACATTCACGGATTGCTGATTACTAGGATTATATGTATAGTTATTATTATATGGTGGTGGGACCGCGGTGAATCCAATTCCCCCTTTGTTAACCGGGGAACGTTGAACACTTAGAATATGATCAAGCATCGCAGAAGAATTTCTATATTGTTCAATTTTCCTGTTCAGTTCCACCACTTTTACCTGGTAATCAGTTATCTGTTTATCCTTTTTGGCTATTAGTTTGGTCTTTTCTTCTAACACTTCATAGCTAAGATCAATCACTTGTATTTTTCAGCTAGGGTGGCTTTAAGACTTCTGATGTCTTTTTCACTAGCTTTTGTTTTTACCGAGTAGCTATTTTATTTAGTTTTAGAATAGTGATGTTCTTCTTTTAAAGTTTTAAATTCAGTGTCCAAACTAACAAACTGATCAGTTAATGCTTTCAATTGATTCGACAGTTTTTCACATTATTCACAATGAGATTCAGAACATACCTCTGAGAGTTGATCGTTCACTTCTGCCATGTATGATTGATCCTCCCCGTCTCTTTGTCACATCTTCCAGTTTCGATATTTACCAGATTTGCCTGTTCGAACACCTCCTCAACTTGTATATTCTAGTTGTATCCACCGTTCTGCTGAGATACCGTGGCTTTGTTTTCACTTCCACTTCCATTCTGTGGAGCAGGCCTATTCTGACTTCGTTCCACTCTCTCATTTGTACACTCTTTAGCAAAGTGACCATTTTGTTGACAGTTATAACAACGAACGTTTGGCTTGTCGAACCCCGGTCTTTCTCCAACAAACTTTCTACCAGTTTTCTTCATAAATCACTTTACCCTTCTTACTATCATAGCCATCTGCCATTGCAGATCCATTTCTTCCAGATCATCAGCGTCGATCTGATCATAGTCCTCATCCAAGGTTGCAGAGTCGACTATTTTTCCTTTTATGTAATTCTCATAAGAGGCAATGAAAGAGGCATAGAGAGCAAACTGTTGTTCAGCTGATTTCACACTCATTGGCATCTGTGTGTAATTCTTACTAGGTGTACTGTTTGTGAAATTACCAGCTAAGGACTGAGATTTTGAGGAACTCGTTCCACCCGCTACAAAACATACGCCACCATCCATATTTAGTACCACATGACCATCTTGAGTAGAGTTTGGGTCCCCCCTTGAGTAGTAGGCAGTCGATTCTGTTTTTGAACATGAGTTTGGAGAAACTTTAGCACCATACATTCCCGGATCCTGAACCTGATCAGTAGGCATCTCCTTTCGAGCCATGTTAAGTTCAAAATTACGTAACTTATTAACCACCGTCTCCAAGTCAATTTTCTCAAAATCTTTATCTTCTCTCATCAGGACTGTGTACATCTCCCATTTTGGTGGGAGAGCATCGAGAAGTTTTTCCACTATCTCTTCCTCTTTGTATTCAATGGAGTAGTTATTCAACTCGGTCATCAGGTGATAATATCGTGTGATGATTTCATCAAGTGATTCATTTTTCAGATACTTGAATACCAAGATTTGAGTTTTCAGCAGCTTCGTCTTAGAGGTACGAATCCCAACATTTCCTTCATAGCGATTCTCAAGTGCTTCCCACAATTCTCGAGCAGTTTTGTACTTCTTGAAAGTATGTAGAATCTCTTGAGGAAGTTCCATAGTTATGGCTGCATGTGCTTTACTTTCTGCTTCATACATTTTCTTTTCATCATCCTTCATCTTACTGTACTTCTTAATTTGCTCTCGACCTTCGAACTCAGTAGTCGGTGGAATGTACCCATCTTGAATGCAGACCCACATCTTTGCATCTTGATACTTCACATATTGTTCAAACCTATCTTTCCATGCAGCAAACTCAGTTCCTTTCAAGAGTTTTGGAGCTTTAGTTGCTGAACCAGCTTCAACTTCCATCTTTGCCAGTTCAGTGATGTTTATCGAAGTCATACTTGAACAAAACAAGACCTAGAAACCAAATAAATGATTCTGTGAACAGTGTTCAGCAAACTTATCAGAACTTCGCTACTGGTCTCACCTTCGCTTGATCTCAACTTCGCTGTATTCCACAACTTCGTTGTATACTAACTTCGCAGGTTACTAACTTCGCCAGCTGATAAACCCTATAACTTAATCGACAACTTCGCCAAAACCCTGTAACTTCGCCGTTTCCGTCTTCCCCAACTAAAATCAGATCTGAAATGTGCCAAAAACACCAAAACGCAGATCTCGAACCATAGCATAAGAGCCTAAGGCTCTGATACCACTTGTAAGTCCCCGGTGCAATGGTGATCGATACGAGATCCGCATGAAGTCTAGGAGTGTGGAATCCTCCTAGACTCGTTTATGGTGTTGGAAGACGAAGAACATGATTACACACAAACAAATACACGAATGGGATAAAACGAATATGCAGATCCTTTATATATTAAACCAACACATTACATACCGAAAGACAAAACAAAACACGGCCGACCCGAGGTGAGCTCTACCTCGGGCGTCCCACGCGACTATCCCTCTCGGTTTCTCTCTCACAAATACTCTATCTTGCTTTATCAACTTACAACGAAAAACTGAAAAACTAACTTAAAACCCTAAACATGACACACATATATATAGACTAATATCTTCGTGGGTTTGGGCTTGGGCCTATGGTGAAGTTGTTCTAACTTCACCAACACGTGAAGTTGTGCTAACTTCACTAACACGTGAAGTTGTGTAACTTCACCAACACGTGAAGTTGTTTAACTTCATCAACACGTGAAGTTGTTCTAACTTCACCAACACATCCCATCTAGTCAGAATTGCATAGCGACGGTCACAAAATGCACCAACAGACTCTCCCTTGACCGTTGCTCTCAATTCTAACAAACACAAAATATTATCTGTTACAAACCATGCACCAACAAACTTCCTATTTGAGACGCCGTAATATTATATGTAATCGAATGCTCTAGCATTCTTCCACGTTCACATTCTGGCACCCTTGGTAGTATACCCCAACCCTCGCCTGAGCATCCCAGCATAGGTTATTCATTGTTATTTTAATGATAGTACATGTAATGTATATATTGATATAGCAAACCTAACATTTTGAAAATTGAACAATGAAGACAACACATTGCAAGAATAGCTGTAAGTTTTCACTTTTCAGCATTTTTTCATCGTGAGTTTGACTTTGTTGCATGCACTAATTTTTTTCTTCAAGTAACCCATTTCATATCTCTATTTAAACATATCCAACCTAATGTTTCTCATATCTCTATTCTTTTATATTTCTTCTACCTACAAGTGATAACTTTATCAGTTCGTCGAAAATAAATCTGTTGTAGTATATTTGCCTAGATCAGGCGGTTAAAGCTGCTGCAACGTTCGTTTCCGGTCGTTGGGTCGTGATCTGCAATGGCTTATGATTTCTTTATTTAAGGAACTCGCAAAAATTGTTATGATGTGTTTCTAAGCTTCAAATCCCACTAGGTATGTTTTCGACCAGACGCTTATATTTAAAGTTCTTGGATTTTATTTTGTTAAAATATAAATAAGTTTACGGTTAGTTTTTAATTGCAAGTTAATTATCTATATTACATTATAATAGATATATGCGACCCTTCAACTTCCTATTTGAAACTTTGTAATATTAATTGCAATGGAATGCTCCAGCATCCTTCCACGTTCTGCTCATGCACTCTTTGTAGTTTACCCCAAACCTCGCCTGAACATCCCAGCAGGGTTATTCATTGTTATTTAATTGATAGTATATGTAACGTATAAATTGAAATAGCAAACCTAACGTTTTGAAAATTGAAAAATGAAGATAACACACTGTAAGGCCCCATTACCGGTACCTCAAATTTGGACGTTGGAGTTACTTATTAACATAGTTCTAATCATCAGAGTTATTAAAAACATTCACGGAACATAAGAACTTTCATAAAACTTTTCATAACAATCCAAAACTTGTCTTAAGCAAACAACTTGTCTTTCAAAATAAACAACACATTAAACATAAACATCTCTAGTCTTTCGATGCCAGCCTCTTATTCAATGCCACGTGTTCCCCTCAAGTGAGCTGCCACATCCTACTCACCTGCGTGCATACTAAAAGTCAGCTACGCTGAGTGAGTTCTAATTAATCACGTAACATACAATTCATTCTCATACATTCTTCTTGTATCCGAAGACACGTATTACTACCTTAACCTTGTATAATTATCCATAGGAGGATGTCACGTAATATCTATTAAAAGAACCATTACTATTACCCATACTATATATAATTTCCATAGGAGGAGCACTCTGTATACTTTCCATAGAAGGAGCACTCCATATATTATCCATAGAAGGAACACTATACTGTCCATAGAAGGAACACTACACTATCCATAGAAGGAACACTATGCTATCCATAGAAGGAACATTGTACATTATCCATATAAGGAACTCTATATATTATCCATAGAAGGAACACTGTATATAAGTTATCATTTAATATCCATGTAAGGAGCTAATCACTTCCTTTGTCAATACGTGCAATATCCGAAGATCGTTCACGTACTGTCAAGCTTTCATTCATAACGTTCATACGTCATTCTTACATTACATACAATTATTCATATCTTTATTTATATCTTGACGGTACGTGCAATATCCGAAGATCGTTCACGTACCGCCAAGCAATCATTCGTATCTATCATTTAAATCATACATGGCATACACTTACCATTTAAGGTAAGTGTATTAACTATCACATCGAGTATGCACACAGCTCCGAAAACATAACAAGGAATGGAGCTAGAAACTCACCTGGATCCTGTTTCTTTCTCCGTTTATCGTAATTCCCTTCTTTAATTGTGCCTTGCTAACTGTATATAGGGTACACGTATTAAAACTCGTCCTATATGTTCTTTAGCTAAAATGGCTAAGTCTGGTGTAACTATTGGCCTTGTTTGGATTACGTTCACTTATTATATTCTCTTTAAAACCTTAATGTAAGGTTTTTACTTATTTTATTATTATTTTCTTTTCTAGGTATCATAATTATCATCCTAAGTTATTTTCTTGACGTGTGATAACGTGGGTACGTGTATACGTGAATTTATACACATATATCATACACACGGGTACTTATATATACATATACAAGTACAATGTATTCGAGTCTTAAAGTGATCGGGTCATTATTATTGTTAATTAACTTATAAATAATCCAAGGCATTGTAAACGATTTGTCTATCTATTTTGTAATCGAGTTATATGTTCTAAGCGTTTGAGTGACATTGCAATCGAGGGTTCGGAGTGTAATGGGGTTCAGATTTGTAATTTGGGCTTGGGCTCAAGGTTAGGCCGTGTACTGAATAAAAAGCCCAATCCCCTCCTTGTCTTAATCCACCATCAGATCCACTTCTTCACTTTTCACTGCAGCTTCAATCCTCTCGATCCCCCCTCTTAAAAAATAATGATGTAATCGATGATGAGCTGTCTGATTATAAAGACAACTTCAGGGTAATCGATCTTAGAGGACTGTATGCGGATACCAATGTGATCGATCCAGTGTAATTGGTCTGTGGGTATTGTAATCGAGTCCCATAAGAGGTCGATTACAATGTAATCGGACTGGGTTGTAAGCGATAAGGATGATGCGGTGATCGAACTCAAATGTAATCGAACAGTGTATTGTATTCGAATAACAGGCCCTGTAATTGAGTCCAATTGTATGCGAAGTCAAGGTAATCAGGTTATTGTTTGCGAGTTTCATTATTGTGTATATTGTAATCGAGTTTGAGTGTAATCGAGTTTATTGTGTACGAATTTCAATGTAATCGGGTTTTGGGATTGTATGCGAGTATGTATGTGTGTTGTAAGCGAGTCACTATTTGTAAGTGATTTGGGGTTTTGTAATCGGGTTCTGGGTTTATTGTATTCGAGTATCGTGATTCTAATCAATGGTAATCAATGGGTTTGTAAACGAGACTCACCTGTAATCGATGGCATATTGTAATCGATTAACTTGTATGCGAGTTAACAAGGTGAGTTCAATTGTATGCGAATTACAAGCGATCGAGTTTATATGTAATCAAACTCACTGATTGTAAGCGACTTTGACATGTAATCGATGTGATTGAGTTTATTTAGCAGCTCAATTGTAATCGACTTGGATTGTGTTCGATCGTTACTTGGCTGCAAGATAAACAGTGACCTGATGTTGCTCTACTGTATTTGGGTTTGGACTGGTGGGTTTCGGATCACCCGTGGCTACGGTTGGGTCAACCCACTAAGCACTTAAACTTATATTATTATTATTATTATTATTATTATTATTATTATTATTATTATTATTAGTATTTGTACAAACCGATCTTTAATATACTATTATCCCGATCCCGCAACCGCTCTCGTGGTCACTTTCAGATAAGGCTCGACTCGTATTCATTTCCTTCGTCGACCTCGGCTCGAAACTTAACCCGAAAGATTATAAAGTTCGAAGCTTCAAGCTTTAAACGTTCAACTAGATCTAGGATTCATTTAATCGAGCCGTTCATGGTTACGAGTTCGTTGAGTTCCATTTTATCATCAAGTTCGCTACTTTAATGTTCGTTTATAGCCGATCTATTATAGTTTCAAGTTTCAAGGCCAAACGTTTATCAAAGCATAAACTTTAAGATCAAGAACATACCTTTATGAGTTCGTTTGGTCTCGTTTTTCCCTTTCTTCTCTCGGCCGTTTCTATATGGTAATGGAGATGTGTGTGTGTTCTTGAGTGTGTGTAGAGATTATGGAAAATGGAAATGAGGATAAGGGTTTTAGGATGGTTTTAAGGGGGTATTTATATTCCTTTAGGCCCATGGACCTAAAGCCCATCCCACCATCTTGATCCATTTTAATTACCCAATTTCATAATTCTTTCTATATTTAATATTAATTAACTATTAATACTTGTTTATAATTTTGTGGACTTTCTTTTATCTTATTATTTTATTCTTTTATTCTATCTCTATTAATCCAAGTAACTATTATGCCATAAATAAATTATATATTTAAATATTATTTTTTGAGACTTCGGGATGTTACACACACTGCAAGAATAGCTATAAGTTTTCACTTTTCAGCATTTTGTAATCGTGAGTTTGACTTTGTTGCATGCATTAATTTTTTTCTTCGAGTAAAACCATTTCATATCTCTATTTAAACATATCCAACCTAATGTTTCACATATCTCTATTCTTTTATATTTCTTCTAACTACAAGTGACAACTTTATCAGTTCGTCGAAAATTAATCCGTAATGGTATATCTATCTAGATCCGGTGGTCAAAGCAACTACAACCTTCGTTTCCGGTCTTTGTGTCGTGATCTGCAATGGCTTATAATTTCTTTATTTACGGAACTCGCAACAATTGTTATGATGTGTTTCTAAGCTTCAAATCCCACTAGGTATGTTTTCGACTGAACGCTTATATTTAAAGTTCTTGATTTTATTTTGTTAAAATACAAATAAGTTTACGGTTAGTTTTTAATAGCAAGTTAAATATCTAAATTACATTATAATAGATATAGGCAACCCTTCAACATCCTATATGAGACGCCGTAATATTAATTTTAATTGAATGCTTCGGCATCTTTTCAGGTGCCGTTCCGGCACCCTTTGTAGTTTACCCCAACCCTCGCCTAAGCATCCCAGCACAGGTTATTCATTGTTATTTTATTGATAGTATATGTAACGTATAAATTAAAATAGCAAACCTAACGTTTTGAAAATTGAAAAATGAAGACAAAACACTGCAAGAATATCTGTAAGTTTTCATAGCATTTTGTTATCGTGAGTTTGACTTTGTTGCATGCACTAATTGTTTTCTTCAAGTAAACCCATTTCATATCTCTATTTAAACATATCCAACCTAATGTTTCTCTTATCTCTATTCTTTTATATTTCTTTTATCTACAAGTGATAACTTTATCAGTTCGTCGAAAATAAATCTGTAATAGTATACATGTCTAGATCCGGTGATTAAAGTTGCTGCAACCTTCGTTTCCGGTTGTTGGGTCGTGATCTGCAATGACTTATGATTTCTTTATTTACGGAACTCACAACAATTGTTATGATGTTTCTAAGCTTCAAATCCCACTAGGTATGTTTTTGACCTGACGCTTATATTTAAAGTTCTAGATTTTATTTTCTTAAAATATAAATAAGTTTACGGTTAGTTTTTAGTGGCAAGTTAAATATCTATATTACATTATAATAGATATAGGCAACCCTTGAACTCCCTATTTGAGACGGCGTAATATTAATTGTAATTAAATGCTCCGGCATCCTTCCACGTTCCATTCTGGCACCCTTTGTAGTTTACCCCAACCCTCGCCTGAGCATCCCATCACAGGTAATTCATTGTTATTTTAATGATAGTACATGTAATGTATAAATTGAAACAGCAAACCTAACGTTTTGAAAATTGAAAAATGAAGATAACACATTGCAAGAATAGCTTTAAGTTTTCACTTTACAGCATTTTGTCATCGTGAGTTTGACTTTGTTGCATGCACTAATTTTTTTCTTCAAGTAAACCCATTTCATATTTCAATTTAAACATATCCAACCAAATGTTTCTCATATCTCTATTCTTTTATATTTCTTCTATCTACAAGTGATAACTTTATAAGTTCGTCGAAAATAAATCCGGTATAGTATATGTGTCTAGATCAGGTGGTCAAAGCCGCTGCAACCTTCGTTTCCGGTGGTTGGCTCGTGATCTGCAATGGGTTATGATTTCTTTATTTACGGAACTCGCAACAATTGTTATGATGTGTTTCTAAGCTTCAAATCACACTAGGTATGCTTTCGACCTGACGCTTATATATAAAGTTCTTGGATTTTATTTTGTTAAAATATAAATAAGTTTATGGTTAGTTTTTAATGGCAAGTTAATTATCTATATTACATTATAATATATATAGGCAACCCTTCAACTTCCTATTTGAAAAGCCCTAATATTAATTGTAATGGAATGCTCCTGCATCCTTCCACGTTCTGCTCAGGCACCCTTTGTAGTTTACCCCAAACCTCGCCTGAACCTCCCAGCACAGGTTATTCATTGTTATTTTATTGATAGTATATGTAACGTGTAAATTGAAATAGCAAACCTAACATTTTGAAAATTGAATAATGAAGACAACACACTGCAAGAATAGCTTTAAGTTTTCACTTTTCAGCATTTTGTTATCGTGAGTTTGACTTTGTTGCCTGCATTAATTTATTTCTTTGAGTAAACCCATTTCATATCTCTATTTAAACATATGAACCTAATGTTTCTCATATCTCTATTCTTTTATATTTCTTCTATCTACAAGTGATAACTTTATCAGTTTGTCAAAAATAAATTCGTTATAGTATATCTGTCTAGATCCGGCGGTTAAAGCTGTTACAACCTTCGTTTCCGGTCATTGGGTCGTGATCTGTAATGGCTTATGATTTCTTTATATACGGAACTTGCAACAATTGTTAAGATGTGTTTCTAAGTTTCAAATCCCACTTGGTATGTTTTCGACCTAACGCTTATATTTAAAGTTCTTAGATTTTATTTTGTTAAAATATAAATAAGTTTACGGTTAGTTTTTATTGGCAAGTTAATTATCTATATTACATTATAATAGATATAGGCAACCTTTTAACTTCCTATTTGAGACGCTGTAATATTATATGTAATCGAATGCTCTAGCATCCTTCCACGTTCACATTCTGGCACCCTTGGTAGTATACCCCAACCCTCGCCTAAGCATCCCAGCACAGGTTATTCATTGTTATTTTAATGATAGTACTTGTAACGTATATATTGATATAGCAAACCTAGCGTTTTGAAAATTGAACAATGAAGACAACACATTGCATAAATAACTGCAATTTTTCACTTTTCAGCAATTTTTCATCGTGAGTTTGACTTTGTTGCATGCACTAATTTTTTTCTTCAAGTAAACCCATTTCATATCCTTGTTTAAACATATCCAACCTAATGTTTTTCATATCTCTATTCTTTTATATTTCTTCTATCTACAAGTGATAACTTTATCAATTCGTCAAAAATAAATCTGTTATAGTATATCTGTCTAGATCTGGCGGTTAAAGCTGCTGAAAACTTCGTTTCTGGTAGTTGGATCATGATCTGCAATGGCTTATAATTTCTTTATTTAAGGAACTCGCAAAAATTGTTATGGTGTGTTTCCAAGCTACAAATCCACTAGGTATGTTTTCGACCTGACGCTTATATTTAAAGTTCTTGGATTTTATTTTGTTAAAGTATATATAAGTTACGGTTAGTTTTTAATGGCAAGTTAATTATCTATATTACATTATAATAGATATAGGCAAACCTTCAACTTCTTATTTGAAACGCCGTAATATTAATTGCAATGGAATTCTCCAGCATCTTTCCACGTTCCGCTCAGGCATCCTTTGTAGTTTACCCCAAACCTCGCCTGAATAACCCAGCACGGGTTATTCATTTTTATTTAATTGATAGTATATGTAACGTAAAATTGAAATAGCAAACCTAACGTTTTGAAAATTGAAAAATGAAGATAACACACTACAAGAATAGCTTTAAGTTTTCACTTTTCAGCATTATGTAATCGTGAGTTTGACTTTGTTGCATGCATTAATTTTTTCTTCGAGTAAACCCATTTCATACCTCTATTTAAACATATCCAGCCTAATGTTTCACATATCTCTATTCTTTTATATTTCTTCTAACTACAAGTGACAACTTTATCAGTTCATCGAAAATAAATCCGTTATATTATATCTATCTAGATCTGGTGCTCAAAGCAACTACAACCTTCGTTTCCGGTCTTTGGGTCATGATCTGCAATGGTTTATGATTTCTCTATTTACGGAACTCGCCACAATTGTTATGATGTGTTTCTAAGCTTCAAACCCACTAGTTATGTTTTCGACCTAACGCTTATATTTAAAGTTCTTAGATATTTTGTTAAAATATAAATAAGTTTACGGTTAGTTTTTATTGGCAAGTTAATTATCTATATTACATTATAATAGATATAGGCAACCTTTCAACTTCCTATTTGAGACGCCGTAATATTATATGTAATCGAATGCTCTGGCATCCTTCCACGTTCACATTCTGGCACCCTTGGTAGTATACCCCAACCCTCGCCTGAGCATCCCAGCACAGGTTATTCAGTGTTATTTTAATGATAGTACATGTAACGTATATATTGATATAGCAAACCTAACGTTTTGAAAATTGAACAATGAAGAAACCACATTGCAAAAATTGCTGTAAGTTTTTACTTTTCAGCATTTTTTCATCGTGAGTTTGACTTTGTTGCATGCACTAATTTTTTTCTTCCAGTAAACCCATTTCATATCTCTATTTAAACATATCCAACCTAATGTTTCACATATCTCTACTCTTTTATATTTCTTCTAACTACAGGTGACAACTTTGTCAGTTCGTCGAAAATAAATCCGTTATTGTATATCTATATAGATCTGGTGATCAAAGCAACTACAACCTTCGTTTCTGGTCTTTGAGTCGTGATCTGCAATGGTTTATGATTTCTTTATTTACGGAACTCGCAACAATTGTTAAGATGTGTTTCTAAGTTTCAAATCCCACTTGGTATGTTTTCGACCCAACGCTTATATTTAAAGTTCTTAGACTTTATTTTGTTAAATATAAAAAAGTTTACGGTTAGTTTTTATTGGAAAGTTAATTATCTATATTACATTATAATAGATATAGGCAACCTTTCAACTTCCTATTTGAGACACCGTAATATTATATGTAATCCAATGTTCTGGCATCCTTCCACGTTCACATTCTGGCACCCTTGGTAGTATACCCCAACCCTCGCCTGAGCATCCCAGCACAGGTTATTCATTGTTATTTTAATAATTGTACATGTAACGTATATATTGATATAGCAAACCTAACGTTTCAAAATTGAACAATGAAGACAACACATTGCAAAAATTGCTGTAAGTTTTCACTTTTCAGCATTTTTTCATCGTGAGTTTGACTTTGTTGCATGCACTAATTTTTTTCTTCAAGTAAACCCATTTCATATCTCTGTTTAAACATATCCAACCTAATGTTTCTCATATCTCTATTCTTTTATATTTCTTCTATCTACAAGTAATAACTTTATCAATTCGTCAAAAATAAATATGTTATAGTATATCTGTCTAGATCAGGCGGTCAAAGCTGCTGAAAACTACACTTCCTGTTGTTGGACCGGGATCTGCAATGGCTTATAGTTTCTTTATTTAAGGAACTCGCAAAAATTGTTATGGTGTGTTTCTAAGCTACAAAACCCACTAGGTATGTTTTCGACCTGACGCTTATATTTAAAGTTATTGGATTTTATTTTGTTAAAATATATATAAGTTACGGTTAGTTTTTAATGGCAAGTTAATTATCTATATTACATTATAATAGATATAGGCAACCCTTCAACTTCTTATTTAAAACGACGTAATATTAATTACAATGGAATGCTCCAGCATCTTTCCACGTTCCGCTCAGGCATCCTTTGTAGTTTACCCCCAACCTCGCATGAATATCCCAGCACGGGTTATTCATTGTTATTTAATTGATAGTATATGTAACGTATAAATTGAAATAGCAAACCTAACATTTTGAAATTGAAATGAAGATAACACACTGCAAGAATAGCTTTATTTTTTCACTTTTCAGCATTATGTAATCGTGAGTTTGACTTTGTTGCATGCATTAATTTTTTCTTCGAGTAAACCCATTTCATATCTCTATTTAAACATATCCAGCCTAATGTTTCACATATCTCTATTCTTTTATATTTCTTCTAACTACAAGTGACAACTTTATCAGTTCATCGAAAATAAATCCGTTATATTATATCTATCTAGATCTGGTGGTCAAAGCAACTACAACCTTCGTTTCCGGTCTTTGGGTCATGATCTGCAATGGTTTATGATTTCTCTATTTACGGAACTCGCCACAATTGTTATGATGTGTTTCTAAGCTTCAAATCCCACTAGTTATGTTTTCGACCTAACGCTTATTTTTAAATTTCTTGATTTTATTTTGTTAAAATATAAATAAGTTTACGGTTAGTTTTTCATGGCAAGTTAAATATTTATATTACACTATAATAGATATAGGCAACCCTTCAACATCCTATTTGAGACGCCGTAATATTAATTTTAATTGAATGCTTCGGCATCTTTTCAGGTTCCGTTCCGGCACCCTTTGTAGTTTACCCCAACCCTCGCCTGAGCATCCCAGAAATGGTAATTCATTGTTATTTTAATGATAGTACATGTAATGTATAAATTGAAACAGCAAACCTAACGTTTTGAAAAATGAAAAATGAAGATAACACACTACAAGAATAGCTTTAAGTTTTCACTTTACAACATTTTGTCATCGTAAGTTTGACTTTGTTGCATGCACTAGTTTTTTTCTTCAAGTAAACCCATTTCATATTTCTATTTAAACATATCCAACCAAATGTTTCTCATATCTCTATTCTTTTATATTTCTTCTATCTACAAGTGATAAGTTTATAAGTTCGTCAAAAATAAATCCGGTATAGTATATGTGTCTAGACCAGGTGGTCAAAGCCGCTGCAACCTTCGTTTCCGCTCGTTGGGTCGTGATCTGCAATGGGTTATTATTTCTTTATTTACGGAACTCGCAACAATTGTTATGATGTGTTTCTAAGCTTCAAATCACACTAGGTATGCTTTAGACCTGACGCTTATATTTAAAGTTCTTGGATTTTATTTTGTTAAAATATAAATAAGTTTATGGTTAGTTTTTAATGGCAAGTTAATTATCTATATTACATTATAATAGATATAGGCAACCCTTCAACTTCCTATTTGAAACGCCGTAATATTAATTGTAATGGAATGCTCCTGCATCCTTCCACGTTCCGCTCAGGCACCCTTTGTAGTTTCCCCCAAACCTCGCCTGAACATCTTAGCACAGGTTATTCATTGTTATTTTATTGATAGTATATGTAACGTGCAAATTGAAATAGCAAACCTAACATTTTGAAAATTGAAAAATGAAGACAACACACTGCAAGAATAGCTTTAAGTTTTCACTTTTCAGCATTTTGTTATCGTGAGTTTGACTTTGTTGCATGCATTATTTTTTTTCTTTGAGTAAACCCATTTCATATCTCTATTTAAACATATCCAACCTATTGTTTCACATATCTCTATTCTTTTATATTTCTTCTAACTACAAGTGACAACTTTATCAGTTCGTCGAAAATAATCTGTTATATTATATCTATCTAGATCTGGTGGTCAAAGCAACTACAACCTTCGTTTCCGGTCTTTGGGTCATGATCTGCAATGGTTTATGATTTCTCTATTTACGGAACTCGCCACAATTGTTATGATGTGTTTCTAAGCTTCAAATCCCACTAGTTATATTTTCGACCTAACGCTTATTTTTAAATTTCTTGATTTTATTTTGTTAAAATATAAATAAGTTTACGGTTAGTTTTTCATGGCAAGTTAAATATTTATATTACATTATAATAGATATAGGCAACCCTTCAACTTCCTATTTGAGACGTCGTAATATTAATTGTAATTGAATGCTCCCGCATCCTTCCGGGTTCCGTTCCGGCACCCTTTGTAGTTTACCCCAACCCTCGCCTAAGCATCCCAGCACAGCTTATTCATTGTTATTTTATTGATAGTAAATGTAACGTATAATTGAAATAGCAAAACTAACGTTTTCAAAATTGAAAAATGAAGACAACGCACTGTAAGAATAGCCGTAAGTTTTCACTTTTCAGCATTTTGTCATCGTGAGTTTGACTTTGTTGCATGCACTAATTTTTTTCTTCAAGTAAACCCATTTCATATCTCTATTTAAACATATCCAACCTAGTGTTTCTCATATCTCTATTCTTTTATATTTCTTCTATCTACAAGGTATAACTTTATCAGTTCGTCAAAAATAAACCCGTTATAGTATATGTGTCTAGATCTGGTGGTCTAAGCTGCTGCAACCTTCGTTTCTGGTCGTTGGGCCGTGATCTGCAATGACGTATGATTTCTTTATTTACGGAACTCGCAACAATTGTTATTATGTGTTTCTAAGCTTCAAATCCCACTATGTATGTTTCGACCTGACGCTTATATGAAAATTTCTTGATTTTATTTTGTTAATATAAATAAGTTTACGGTTAGTTTTTATTGGCAAGTTAATTATCTATATTACATTATAACAGATATAGGCAACCCTTCAGCTTCATATTTGAGACGCCGTAATATTAATTGTAATTGAATGCTCCGGCATCCTTCCACGTTCCGTTCCGGCACCCTTTGTAGTTGACCCCAACCCTCGCCTGAGCATCCCAGCACAGGTAATTAATTGTTATTTTAATGATAGTACATGTAACGTATAAATTGAAATAGCAAACCTAACGTTTTGGAAATTGAAAAATTGAAATAGCACCCTTTGTAGTTGACCCCAACCATTTGTAACTATCATCACTCGGTTGAATCCCTATCTCGTCGCTCCACCCAATGAACCGTTATGACCATCTTGCTAACACATGTCGTGTCCCGCCTACCGCACAAGCTGTCCCGCAACAACCTACCCCTCTTACTCAACCAGATGTTCCTAATACCCGTGCTTTCTACCATTGTGGAAACCCAAATCACTTTCGTAATGCGTGCCCTCAACTTACCCAAGCTCATCAAGCCCAAACCATGACTACACCCGGCTACTTGGCCCATGCTCACGAAATTCAAACCCAACCACTCCATGTCCTGCAAGTTCCTCCTATCAATCCAAGTCAACCTTGCCCAACCCAATACTATCAAGCTCCGCACCCCCAAGCTCAAGCGTACCAAGCCTACTTTGCTCAAGCCCCTACTATGCAAGCTCAACCTATTCTAGCTATTCCATGCCAATCTACCTCAACCGCTCCTACTCCTGCAACTCCTCATAGTGCCTCAAGACACGTCAATTAAGCTACTCAATGATCGTGAAGACCTTTGATGTTCCTTTATCTATCTTAATTTCTTTTGTCTTTTCTTAATTACGTATTGTAACGCCTCTTTATGACCCTGAATTATTCTCGTATTTGGACTATTTATCTTATATCTAATAAATAAAGTTTCTTTTGACTAAATAGATTGTTTATTGAAGCCTACTTCTATCTTATTTATTTACCTTCATTCACCTTAACTATTTATAAGCTACCCCTCCTTCAACTTTAAATACTTATATCTTTACGTTTAAAGTCGTCTTAAAAATTTCTTTGCTTTGTTAAAATTCACTGGAACTTTTGAAATTATTTTATACATTGGTGACTTTCTAGTGTTCTAAATTAAAACTCCTTAAAAAATTTTGTTACCTCAAAATCATGTTTACTCAAATGTTTTGTAAAATCACACGATTAGACAAATCATGTGGACCATCCGACGATAACAATAATTATGGTCTGGAACATAATTATCGAAGTCCTCGCATGGAAATCATGAAGCGTAAAGCTGTGTGTCATAATATAGAATTGAAAGTAGTTGGGATAACGGTACAAATGTAGAAATGATAAGGACATGGTGGATACGCCGCTGGTACATCCTATATATAAGTGTCCTTATAGGATTTGCATTTGAAGCATTATTTTAACTATTCAAAGTTCTATGCTATGATAAATTTTTAAATTTTATTTTAAAACCTTCCTTTCCTCAAAATTTAATGGTTTGTTATAGTATTCTTAAATTTCGGGACAAAATTCCCTAAATTAGGGGAGACTGTAACAACTCGGATTTTCCAGATTTATATTTAGTAGTCTTAACCCGACTCGTTTTTATGTTCGAGAAATTTTATCGCATTTATCGAGTAAATAATATTCCTAGTTATTTATTTAATATATGTTTACAACTTTCAAGATATGGCAATTTTAACCCTAAACTAAAACTATAACCTCATTTTGTATCCACCCTCAACCTCCAGGGACTAAAATGTAAATACAATATATATTATTCTATTATTGTAATTCTGATCCTTTAACCCATATACCCATTAACCCGAACCAGCGACCCGTTTACCTAAACGGATTTCTTGCACCTTAATCTTCGTTGTTAATCAAAATTAAAATCATGTTTATGATTCTACTTACCATCTTCGGTAAACCGACACTTGTAATTTTGTTAATCAATCAATTATATTCGTCTTCCTTAAATAGAGTTGGCCGACTTTAACCCGTTCATAATCATACTATGTAAGGACCACCAAAATCCAATTAAACTTAGCTGTGCAACCCTCATCCCATCGCCATCAATAACCCCATAAACAATCAACTTATCAACGTCGTTTATATCGTGATCTGGAACCCCTTTAGCCGTCACTTTTTGTATGAGTTAACCCACTTCGGATCCTCGTTAAAGGTAAATCTTTATACTGTTGAAATCTTCGTGACTCATTCGTCAATAACCCGAAGGTTAATTGCATTTTAGATTAACGGATTAATCAATTTTCAATTTAGGGTTCTTATAATTTTTGGGAATTCTTTTTGTAACTGTATTTAAATTGTTGTTCGTATTCTTTAACAACTCCAACACAGCAGCGCAGCTGGTCAGCTGGGTCTTTGTTAACCCTTGTGTCGGCCAACATAGTGAGTTCGAGTCCCGACCACGAAGTTTTTGGGCTTTTATCTTTTATTTTTATTGATTAAAGGATTAAAGGTGTAAATTGATTTATAATTAATATTCTATATAAGACTGACATATTAATCGATTTCTTTTCCTAATCTTGGCTAAATCATATATATATATAATAGTAGTTAAATTGTTAAAGTTTTATAATAAAGGTTTTAATATATAAAAAAAGGGTTTTTATTAATATATATATATATATATATATATATATATATATATATATATATTTATCACGTAATTGACATATTAAAGAATGTTTATAAGCTTAAGTATTTTATAAATGATTTTATATATATAAGTATTATTATTTATTATTTATTATTTACAATAATTAATATAAAAGAAAGCTTTATTATTAATAAAAATGTATATAAATACAATAAACGGATTGTTAGTTTAAAATAGATATTTAAAACAGATCTCTTTATATAAACTAAGAAATCTTTCTAAATATATATTTAAGTATACTTATGAATTTAATATAATTCAAATTATATTTATGATAAACTTAATAAATAAAAGTTGTATTTCAACGTAATAAGATTTATTAAAGTAATACTTAACTTTCGCAAGATCGCATCCGAGTATCAATGTCCGAATTTCTTCTTAGTTTTAGATTTACTGTTTAAATCATATTTATTTTCCTGCAAATATTGTTACCTAGGATCTCTCGTTGGTAACTTCCGAAGAGCGTGACTGTTGTTCACTACCGTTCTTACCGCATTTGTTTATCTCTCGCTTAATTGCTAAGGTGAGTACCACATTCCCCTATTTTACTTGTTTTCCACGTTTTCGGGACATATGCGTAAATATACTTTTCATATATACTTATACTCAAAACTTCAACTATTGTCTTATGTGTTAACAACTTATACCTTACTTGTTTATATGCTTATTTGCTTTGTATGCTTCCGCATTCGGAGAGGTCCAACATAATCTCAGTCTAGTATGATTATACGCCAGTCGTTAGCCTTTGTGCTTCTCGGCATCTCAGTTATACTTGCTCATTTGGTTAATTTGTTATTCTCATATGACTTGTTACAGCTACATATTTTGTTATATTTACTATATGTACAACTAAACTGGTGTGTTGCTCACTCACAATGTGTTGTTGAAAAAATTCTATTTTATACGCATATGCAGGTTATCGCTTGAATTAGTTGCAAGACTTTGTGAAGATTTAGTGAAGAATTATGTTAGAAAAGATAAAATCAAGAATTAAATTTATGTTTATTGTTTGTTTAATGAGTTGTATTTTGATTTTGATTTATTTGAAAATTGAATAAAATTAATAGATATTGTCATTTAAATATTTGTAACATCCTACTTTTGGTTATAATAATAAAATAAATTTTGTCTATTTTATAGTGGGTCGTTATCGGTTTAGATAAATAGAATATGAGTTGGGCTAGTGTTAGGTAAATGGATATGGGTTATGGACTTGGGTTATGAAAGAAAGAAGGAAAGACCATGGGCTTAAGCCCATGATCCATAATTATATAAACCATTAATCACCCATTTAATTCATTTCTACACATATCCCTTACACCACCGAAACAAACTTAAGCTTTCTCTCTAGTCCTCTCCTTACCTAAGTCGGAATCAAGAAGGAAACCGAGCACCGACCCGAGGTAATGATAGTATGATATTGTATAAACCCAAACCCGTTAGATATGTCACGAAACGACGAGCCGACACCGTTAAACCGTTTAAGTCACGAGATCCGGATGGAATCAGGTATAAACCAAACATAAGATGAGCTTAGGGATCACCCTAGCTCAGATCTGGATCAAACGGGACGAAAAATGGTGAAAACGGTGCTGAAACACGTTTTTCGGCCACCGCCCGGTTTTCCGGCACGGCGTCACTGGAAAGACGGCTTGGTATTTTAAGGATGTCAGAGAATGTTTCTGACACTCTCTAACAAACCCTAACCCTAATTTGTTAACGAAGAGTTAACGAACTAGGGTTGATTCGTCAAGTGAATTCGCTAATGGAAGCTTAGCGAACTAGCCATAGTTCGTATCCTGATTCGTTATCGAAAAGACAGCGAATTAACCTCATTTCGTTATACTCATTCGTTAAAGGAAGATAACGAACTAGACGGTTAAATTCGTTACTGAGGGGTCATTCGCTATAGGGTTCAATTCGTCAAAGAACCAGTTTGCTATGGGGTCCAATTCGCTACATGGACCGGTTTGATTAGTTATAAAAGTAACGAATGGGTCATTCGTTATGAACAGATAACGAACTAGAAGTTTATAAAAGGACAGAACAGTCCCTAGACTTAGAAAAAGAATGATTAAATTACAAAGAAGACCTTGAACTTTTAAGTAGCAAATTAATTAATGATTCAAAATGCCAATGGAAAATGTGATAAGACAGTTAATTGAAATACAATTTTTCCAAGCTCGACCCCAGCCAGGGGCTCTGCCTCTTAGACCCTGCTGCCAGGGGCGCTGCCCCTGGACCCTGTTCGTTGAGGGTAATAATTAAGACTAGAAAGATGATATGAGTAGTAATAGTTAATTGATACGTGTAATTGTTATACAATTAGTCGTGCACAGCTCAAGAGAGGAATAACCATAAACGGTGAACGTAGCAGCATTCAGGTGAGATTTTAGCCCCATTTCTTGTTATGTTTTCAGGGCTGTGTGCATACTCGATGTGATTAGTTAATACACTTATCCTAAGTGATAAGTGTATGCCATATATGTATTATGTGAAATGTATGAATGCTTTCTTGTCAGTACATGAACGATCTTCGGATATTGCATGTACTGCCAGGTAACGGTTGATGTTATATGTATGTTGTAAGATGACGAATGAATGATGTGTTTATGTGCGAAACTTACGACTATGTATATAGGAAGTATGTTAAGGAGGTATGGATGAAAGGGTACTGGACCCTAATAATATCCGAGGATAAAGGGTGACCGGACCCTAATAATATCCGAGGATGAAGGGTGACCGGACCCTAATAATATCCGAGGTATGTAGGGCGAATGCTCTTTATAACGTAAGGTTAGTTATGTATGTGTATGAAAGATTGATGGACAGGTTAAGTATGTAATGCGTACCTTTGGGCACGTATATGTGTATGTAAAGTAAGTTATGTGATTAACTAGAACTCACTCAGCTTAGCTAACTTTTAGTATGCACGCAGGCAAATAGGTTGAGGCAGCTCGCGTGATTGAGGACACATGGCATGGAATCGAAGATACTGGCATCTCGAAGAGATGTTGTGATGTTTTAAAGACTATGTTTTGTTTTAAATGACTATGAATGTTTTATTAGACAAGATTTGGAGGTTATGTAAGATATTATGGTTGAAGTTTTACATTCCGCGTAAAGTTTTAATTAACTCTGATTTGTAGAACTGTGTTTATGAGTAAATCCAACACCAAAGTAGGGCTACCGGTAACGGGGCCTTACATTATTGCATGATAGTACCTTGAGAAATGTGACAATCAGTTCGCGCCCCGACATTTCCGCCCTAGGTTGGGATGTGACAATAACTTTATCAGTTCGACGAAAATAAATCCGTTATAGTATATCTGTCTAGACCCGGCGGTCAAAGCTGTTACAACCTTCGTTTCCGGTCGTTGGGTCGTGATCTGCAATGGCTTATGATTTCTTTATTTACGGAACTCGCAACAATTGTTATGATGTGTTTCTAAGCATCAAATACCACCAAGTATGCTTTCTACCTTACGCTTATATTTAAAGTTCGTGGATTTTATTTAGTTAAAATATAAATAAGTTTACGGTTAGTTTTAAAGGCAATATAATTATCTATATTACATTATAATAGATATAGGCAACCCTTCATCTACCTATTTGAGACGCCATAATATTAATTGTAATTGAATGCTCCGGCATCCTTCCTTGTTCACGTTCCGACTACCTTAGTAGTTTACCCCAACCCTCGCCTGAGCATCCAAGCAAAGGTTATCCATTGTTATTTTACTGATAGTACATGTAATGTATGAATTGAAATAGCAAACCTAACGTTTTGAAAATTGAAGAATGAAGACAAGACACTCCAAGAATAGCTGTAAGTTTTCACTTTTCAGCATTTTGTCATCGTGAGTTTAACTTTGTTGCATACATTAATTTTTTTTCTTAAAGTAAGCCCATTTCATATCTCTATTGAAACATATCCAACCTAATGTTTCTCATATCTCTATTCTTCCATATTTCTACTCTCTAGAAGTGACAACTTTATCAGTTCGTCAAAAATAAATCCGTTATAGTATATCTATCTAGATCCGGCGGTCAAAGCTGATGCAAACTTCGTTTCCGGTCGTTGGGTTGTGATCTGCAATAGCTTATGATTTCTTTATTTACGAAACTCACAACAATGGTTATGATGTGTTTCTAAGCTTCAAATCCCACTAGGTATGTTTTCGACCTAACGCTTATATTTAAAGTTCTTGGATTTTATTTTTTTAAAATATAAACAAAATTATATTTTAACATTGGTTATGATGTGTTTCTAATCTTCAAATCCCACTAGGTATGTTTTCGACCTAACACTTATATTTAAAGTTCTTGGATTTTATTTTGTTAAAATATAAATAAGATTACGGTTAGTTTTTAATGGCAAGTTAATTATCTGTATTACATTATAATATATATACGCAACCCTTCAACTTCTTATTTGAGACGTCGTAATATTCATTGTAATTGAATGCTCGGGCATCCTTTCACGTTACGCTCCGGCACCCTTTGTAGTTTACCCCAACCATCACCTGATAATCCCAGCACAGGTTATTCATTGTATTTTATTGATAGTACATGTAACGTATAAATTGAAATAGCAAACCTAACGTTTTTAAAATTGAAAAATGAAAACAACACACTGCAAGAATAGTCGTAAGTTTTCACTTTTCAGCATTTTGTCATCGTGAGTTTAACTTTATTGCATACATTAATTTTTTCTTCTAAGTAAACCCATTTAATATCTCTATTTAAACATATCCAACCTAATGTTTCTCATATCTCTATTTTTTTATATTTCTTCTCCTACAAGTGACAATTTTATCCTTTCGTCGGAAATATATCCGTTATAGTATATCTATCTAGATCTTGTGGTCAAAGCTGCTGAAACCTTCGTTTCTGGTCGTTGGTTCGGGATTTGCAGTGGCTTGTTATTTCTTTATATACGGAACTCGCAACAATTGTTATGATGTATTTCTAAGCTTCAAATACCACCAGGTATGCTTTCGGCCTTACGCTTATATTTGAAGTTCTTGGATTTTATTTAGTTAAAATATAAATAAGTTTACGGTTAGTTTTTAATGGCAATTTGATTATCTATATTACATTATAATAGATATAGGCAACTCTTCAACTTCCTGTTTGAGACGCCATAATATTAATTGTAATTGAATGTTCCGGCATCCTTCCTGGTTCACGTTCTGACACCCTTGGTAGTTTACCCCAACCCTCGCCTGAGCATCCCAGCAAAGGTTGTTCATTTTTATTTTATTTATAGTACATGTAACGTATAAATTGAAGTAGCAATCCAAACGTTTTGAAAATTAAAGAATGAAGACAAGACTCTGCAAGAATAATTGTAAGTTTTCACTTTTCAGCATTTTGTCATCGTGGGTTTGACTTTATTGCATACATTAATTTTTTCTTCAAGTAAAACCATTTCATATCTCTATTTAAACATATCCAACCTAATGTTTCTCATATCTCTATTTTTTTATATTTCTTCTCCTACAAGTCACAACTTTATCCTTTCGCCGGAAATAAATCCGTTATAGTATATCTATCTAGATCCGGTGGTCAAAGCTGTTGCAACCTTCGTTTCCGGTCTTTGGGTCGTGATATGCAATGACTTATGATTTCTTTATTTACGGAACTCGCAAAAATTGTTATGATGTGTTTCTAAGCTTCAAATCCCACTAGGTATGTTTTCGACCTAACGCTTATATTTTAAGTTCTTGATTTTATTTTGTTAAAATATAAATAAGTTTACGGTTAGTTTTTAATGGCAAGTTAAATATCTATATTACAGTATAATAGATATAGGCAACCCTTCAACTTCCTATTTGAAACGCCGTAATATTAATTGTAATGGAATGCTCCGGCATCCTTCCACGTTCCGCTCAGGCACCCTTTGTAGTTTACCCCAAACCTCGCCTGAACATTCCAGCACAGGTTATTCGTTGTTATTTTATTGATAGATATGTAAAGTATAAATTGAAATAGCAAACCCAACGTTTTGAAAATTGAAAAATTAAGACAACACACTGCAAGAATAGCTTTAAGTTTTCACTTTTCAGCATTTTGTAATCGTGAGTTTTACTTTGTTGCATGCATTAATTTTTTTCTTCGAGTAAACACATTTCATATTTCTATTTAAACATATCAACCTAATGTTTCTCATATCTATATTCTTTTATATTTCTTCTATCTACAAGTGATAACTTTATCAGTTTGTCGAAATTAAATCCGTTATAGTATATTTGTCTAGATCCGGCGGTCAAAGTTGTTACAACCTTCGTTTCAAGTCGTTGGGTCGTGATCTTCAATGGCTTATGATTTCTTTATTTACGGAACTCGCAACAATTGTTATGATGTGTTTCTAAGCATCAAATACAACCAGGTATGCTTTCGACCTTACACTTATATTTAAAGTTCTTGAATTTTATTTAGTTAAAATATAAATAAGTTTACAGTTAGTTTTTAATGACAATATGATTATCTATATTACATTATAATAGATATAGGCAACCCTTCAACTTCCTATTTGAGACGCCATAATATTAATTGTAATTGAATTCTCCGACATCCTTCCTTGTTCACGTTCCGCCTCCCTTGGTAGTTTACCCCAACCCTCGCCAGAGCATCCATGTAAAGTTTATTCATTGTATTTTATTGATAGTACATGTAACATATAAATTGAAATAGCAAACATAACGTTTTGAAAATTGAAGAATGAAGACAAGACACTACAAAAATAGCTGTAAGTTTTGACTTTTCAGTATTTTGTCATCATGAGTTTAACTTTGTTGCATACATTAATTTTTTTTCTTAAAGTAATCCCATTTATATCCCTATTTAAACATATCCAACTGAATGTTTCTCATATCTCTATTTTTCTATATTTCTTCTCTCTAGAAGTGACAACTTTATCAGTTTGTCGAAAATAAATCCGTTATAGTATACCTATCTAGATTCGGCGGTCAAAGCTGCTGCAACTTTCGTTTTCGGTCGTTGAGTCGTGATCTGCAAAAGCCTATGATTTCTTTATTTACGGAACTCGCAACAACGGTTATGATGTGTTTCTAAGCTTCAAATCCACTAGGTATGTTTTCGACCTAACGCATATATTTAAAGTTCTTGGATTTTATTTTCTTAAAATATAAATAAGATTACAGTTAATTTTTAACGGCAAGTTAATTATCTGTATTACATTATAATATATATACACGCAACCCTTCAACTTCCTATTTGAGACGCCGTAGTATTAATTGTAATTGAATGCTCCGACATCCTTTCACGTTACGCTCCGGCACCCTTTGTAGTTTACCCCACCTTCGCCTGAGAATCCCAGCACAGGTTATTCGTTGTTATTTTATTGATAGTACATGTAACGTATAAATTGAAATGGCAAACCTAAAGTTTTTAAAATTGAAAAATGAAAACAACACACTGCAAGAATAGCTGTAAGTTTTCACTTTTCAGCATTTTGTCTTCGTGAGTTTGACTTTATTGCATACATTAATTTTTTATTCAAGTAAACCCATTTCATATCTCTATTTAAACATATCCAACCTAATGTTTCTCATATCTCTATTTTTTTATATTTCTTCTCCTACAAGTGACAACTTTATCCTTTCGTCGGAAATAAATCCATTATAGTATATCTATCTAGATCCGGTGGTCAAAGCTGCTGCAACCTTCGTTTCCAGTCTTTGGGGTCGTGATCTGCAATGGCTTATGATTTCTTTATTTACGGAACTCGCAACAATGATTATGATGTGTTTCTAAGCTTCAAATCCCACTATGTTTGTTTTCGACCTAACGCTTATATTTAAAGTTCTTGATTTTATTTTGTTAAAATATAAATAAGTTTACGGTTAGTTTTTAATGGAAAGTTAAATATCTATATTACATTATAATAGATATAGGCAACCCTTCAACTTCCTATTTGAGACGCCATAATATTAATTGTAATTGAATGCTCCGGCATCCTTCCAGGATCCGTTTCGGCACCCTTTGTAGTTTACCCCAACCCTTACCTAAGCATCCCAGCACAGGTTATTCATTGTTATTTTATTGATAGTAAATGTAACGTATAAATTGAAATAGCAAAACTAACGTTTTGAAAATTGAAAAATGAAGACAACACACTGCAAGAATAGCTGTAAGTTTTCACTTTTCAGCATTTTGTTATCGTGAGTTTGACTTTGATGCATGCACTAATTTTTTTTCTTCAAGTAAACCAATTTCATATCTCTATTTAAACATATCCAACCTAATATTTCTCATATCTCTATTCTTTTATATTTCTTCTATCTACAAGGTAAAACTTTATCAGTTCGTCAAAAATAAATCCGTTATAGTATATATGTCTAGATCTGGTGGTCTAAGCTGCTGCAACCTTCGTTTCTGGTCGTTGGGTCAGGATCTGTAATGACGTATGATTTCTTTATTTACGGAACTCGCAACAATTGTTATGATGTGTTTCTAAGCTTCAAATCCCACTATGTATCTATATTACATTATAATAGATATAGGCAACCCTTCAGCTTCATATTTGAGACGCCGTAATATTAATTGTAATTGAATGCTCCGGCATCCTTCCACGTTCCGTTCCGACACCCTTTGTAGTTGACCCCAACCCTCGCCTTCTTTTATATTTCTTCTATCTGAAAGTGATAACTTTATCTGTTCATCAAAATAAATCCGTTATAGTATATCTGTCTAGATCAGGCGGTCAAAGCTGCTGCAACCTTCGTTTCCGGTCGTTGGTTCGTGATCTACAATGGGTTATGATTTATTTATTTATGGAACTCGCAACAATTGTTATAATGTGTTTCTAAGCTTCAAATCACACTAGGTATGTTTTCAACCTTATGCTTATATTTAAAGTTCTTGGATTTTATTTTGTTAAAATATAAATAAGTTTACGCTTAGTTTTTAATGGCAAGTTAATTACATGTATTACATTATAATTGATATAGGCAACCCATAAACGTCCTATTTGAAACGCCGTAATATTAATTGTAATGGAATGCACCGGAATCCTTCCACGTTCCGCTCAGGCACCCTTTGTAGTTTACACCAAACCTCGCCTAGACATCCCAGCACAGGTTATTCATTGTTATTTTATTGATAGTATATGTAACTTATAAATTTAAATAGCAAACCTAACTTTTTGAAAATAGAAAAATGAAGACAACACACTGCAAGAATAGCTTTAAGTATTCACTTTTCAGGATTTTGTAATCGTGAGTTTGATTTTGTTGCATGCATTAATCTTTTTTTTCGAGTAAACCCATTTCATATTTCTATTTAAATATATCAACCTAATGTTTCTCATATCTCTATTCTTTTATATTTCTTCTATCTAGAAGTGATAACTTTATTAGTTCGTCGAAAATAAATCTGTTATAGTATATCTGTCTAGATCCGGCGGTCAAAGTTGTTACTACCTTCGTGTCCGGTTGTTGGGTCGTGATCTGCAATGGCTTATAATTTCTTTATTTACCGAACTCGCAGCAATTTATATAATGTGTTTCTAAGCATCAAATACCATCAAGTATGCTTTCGACCTTACGCTTATATTTAAAGTTATTGGATTTTAATTTGTTAAAATATAAATAAGTTTATAGTTAGTTTTTAATGGCAATATGATTATCTATATCTATATTACATTATAATAGATATAGGCAACCTTCAACTTCCTATTTGAGACGCCATAATATTAATTGTAATTGTATGCTCCGGCATCCTTCCTTGTTCACGTTCCGGCTCCCTTGGTAGTTTACGCCAACCCTCGCCTGAGCATCCAAGCAAAGGCTATTCATAGTACTTGTAACGTATAAATTGAAATAGCAAACCTAATGTTTTGAAAATTGAAGAATGAAGACAAGACACTGCAAGAATTACTGTAAGTTTTCACTTTTCAGCATTTTGTCATCGTGAATTTAACTTTGTTGCATACATTAATTTTTTTTCTTAAAGTAAGCCCATTTCATATCTCTATTTAAACATATCCAACCTAATGTTTCTCATATCTCTATTCTTATATATTTCTTCTCTCTACAAGTGACAACTTTATCAGTTCGTCGAAAATAAATCCGTTATAGTATATTTATCTAGATTCGGCGGTCAAAGGAGCTGCAACCTTCGTTTCCGGTCGTTGGGTCGTGATCTGCAATACCTTATGATTTCTTTATTTACGGAACTCGCAACAATGGTTATGATGTGTTTCTAAGCTTCAAATTCCACTTGGTATGTTTTCGACCTAACGCTTATATTTAAAATTCTTGGATTTTATTTTATTAAAATATAAATAAGATTACGGTTAGTTTATAATGGCAAGTTAATTATCTGTATTAAATTATAATATATATATACGCAACCCTTCAACTTCCTATTTGGGACGCCGTAATATTAATTGTAATTGAATGCTCCGGCTCCGGCATCCTTTCACGTTCCGCTCCAGCACCCTTTGTTGTTTACCCCAACCCTCGCCTGAGCATCCCATCACATGTTATTCATTGTTATTTTATTGATAGTACATGTAACGTATAAATTGAAATAGCAATCCTAACGTTTTGAAAATTGAAGAATAAAGACAAGACACTGCAAGAATAGCTGTAAGTTTTCACTTTTCAGCATTTTGTCATCGTGAGTTTGACTTTGTTGCATACATTAAATTTTTTCTTCAAGTAAGACCATTTCATATCTATATTTAAACATATCCAACATAATGTTTCTCATATATCTATTTTTTTATATTACTTCTCTCTACAAGTGAAAACTTTATCAGTTCGTCTGAAATAAATCCGTTATAGTATATTTATCTAGATTTGTGAGTCAAAGCTGCTGCAACCTCTGTTTCCATCGTTGGGTCGTGATCTGCAATGGCTTATGATTTCTTTATTTACGAAACTCGCAACAATTGTTATGATGTGTGTATAAGAATCAAATCCCACACGTATGTTTTCGATCTTACGTTTATATTTAAAGTTCAGTATTTTATTTTGTTAAAATATAAATAAGTTAAAAATTAGTTTTAAATGGCAAGTTGATTATCTATCTTAAATTATAATAGATATAGGCAACCCTTCAACTTCCTATTTGAGACGTCGTATTATTAATTGTAATTAAACGTTCCGGCATCCTTCCACGTTCACGTTCCGACACCCTTGGTAGTATACCCTAACCATCGCCTGAGCATCCTAGCACAGGTTATCATTGTTATAATGTGTTTCTAAGCTTCAAATCCCACTAGGTATGTTTAGACCTAACGTTTATATTTAAAGTTCTTGGATTTTATTTTGTTAAAATATAAATAAGTATACGGTTAGTTTTTAATGGCAAGTTGATTATCTATATCTATATTACATTATAATAGATATAGGCAACCCTTCAACTTCCTTTTTGGGACGCTATAATATTAATTGTAATTGAATGCTCCGACATCCTTCCACGTTCACGTTCCGGCACCCTTGGTAGTTTACCCAACCCTCACCTAAGCATCCCAGGTTATTCATTGTTATTTTATTGATAGTACATGTAACTTATATATTGAAATAGCAAACCTAACATTTTGAAAATTGAAAAATGAAGAAATGTAAGGCCCCGTTACCGGTAGCCCTACTTTAGCGTCAGGTTTACTCATAAACACAGTTCTTACAAGTCAGAGCTAATTAAAACTGTTCGCGGAATATAAAACATCAACCATTCGTTACAAAACATTAAATCTTTTCTTTGATACCATAACACAAAAAATTATATTTAAAACATCTTTACTTCTATCTTCAGATGCCAGCCGTTCAATCCATGCCATGTTCCGTCCTCATGCTAACTCTATAATCAGCTCAACTGCGTGCATACTAAAAGTCAGCTACGCTAAGTGAGTTCTAGTAAATCAAGCAACTTATCATACAACCACTACATGCATTATATACGTATCCGAAGACACGTAGTCCACTATCTGACCTGCTCACCTTACCACTTAACCTCTTATTTATCCTTACCACTTAACCACTTTAATAACGAATGACGTTATGCCACTTTGCCACTTTAATAACGTATAACGTTATGCCACTTTGCCACTTTTAATAACGAAGTCACGTATAGGCTTACCCTACCACGTACTACCGTCATGCCACTAACACTCCTACTAGACTCTTGCCACTTCTAACACAATCTACCTCTACTTGTCTACAACACACTTCATATCATTACATCATTTACATAATAAACAAGTCACATCATAGCATTCATACACACTAACAACCTCTTGGAAATCACTATCCTTGCGATACGTGCAATATCCAAAGATCGTTCACGCACCGACAAGCATTATATAATAACTACCTCGTATGACTTCTATAGCATACACTTGCCACTTAAGGTAAGTGTATTCACACTTCACATCGAGTATGCACACAGCCCCGAAAACATAACAAGGACATGGGGCTAGAAACTCACCTGAACTCGGTTACTTCTTCCGTTAATGATTACTTCTTTCTTTGGCTGTGCTCGGCTAACTGTATAACAATTATGCGCATTGATTACTTTCACTTTCCGTATCGCGTGTCTAGTTAATTATTACCCTCAACGAACTGGGGTCCCGGGGGCAGCGCCCCTGGCAGCGGGGTCTAGGGGCGGCAGCCCCTAGCAGGGTCCAAGGGGCAGAGCCCCTGCCTGAGGTCGATCTGCCAGGTCAGCTTGGAAAAATTTTTATTTCTATTAATCATCTTTACACATTTTCCACTAGGATTTTAAATTATTATTTTATTCACCATCTCATTTTCTATAACGAATTAAGCCTAATTCGTTATAAGATCACAGTCTAATTCGTTATCTAGCACATGATCTGATTCGTTAGCTGGTTCTAGTTTGTCATCCTTCATAACGAATTGGACCTTTATAACGAACTGGTCCTTTAACAAACTAAACCCTGAACCCTTAGCGAACTGGGGTTCATTCGTTAGTTCTTCCTTAACGAACTACTTAACGAAATGGAGCTTCTTCGTTACTTATCCTTAACGTACTGCATCTAGTTCGTTACTTCCTCTTAACGAAATGGATTAACGAATTACCTTCTAATTAGTCAAGTCGCCGCTAACGAACTAGGGTTAGGTTAGAATGTCAGTGAACATTCTCTGACATCCTTACCTCGTACACCCAACTCCGGTGCCGCCTTCGCCGGAAAACCGGGATATCGCCGGAAAAACGATATCTCAGCCGTTTCACCACCGTTTTCACCGTTTTTCGTCCCCGTTCGATCTGGATCTGAGCTAGGGTGACCCCTAAGCTAATATTAGGTTCGGTTTATACCCGATTCCACCCGGATCTCGCGACTTTAACGGTTTAAAGGTGTCGGCTCGTCATTTCGTGACTAGATCTAGCGATATCGAGTTCATACGACATCATACTAATCTTACCTCGGGTCGAAAACCGATTCTCCTTCTTCTTCTTCTTGGTTTCGGCTTAGAGAGAGAGTAGGATGAGAGATAGCTAAATGTGTGTTTTGTGTGGTGTATGGAATATGTGAAATGAAAGGATTAAAGGGTGATTTAAGGCTTAAATATTATGGATCATGGGCTTGAGCCCATGGTCCATCTTCCTTCCTTATTAACCCAAGTCCATAACCCATATCCATTACCAAACACTAGCCCGACCCATGCTAACTCCTACTCTATTTATTATTTCTCCACTAACCTAAGTAAACTTTCTCACCAAAAATAAATAGTATAATTAATATTAATTTAGAAATTCCAGGATGTTACAAGAAAACACACTACAAGATTAACTGTAAGTTTTTGTCATCGTGAGGTTGACTTTATTGCATGCATTGATTTTTTTCTTCAAGTAAAGCCATTTCTTATCTCTATTTAAACATATCCAACCTAATGTTTCTCATATCTCTATTCTTCTATATATCCTCTCTCTACAAGTGACAACTTTATCAGTTTGTCGGAAATAAATCTGTTATAGTATATCTATCTAGATCCGGTGGTCTAAGCTGCTGCAACCTCCGTTTCTTGTCGTTGGGTCGTGATCTGCAATGGCTTATGATTTCTTTATTTACGGAACTCACAACAATTGTATGATGTGTTTCTAAGTTTCAAATTCCACAAGGTATGTTTTCTACCTTACGTTTATATTTAAAGTTCTGGGATTTTATTTCGTTAAAATATAAATAAGTTTACGGTTAGTTTTTAACGACAACTTGATTATCTATATTACATTATGATAGATATAGACAACCCTTCAACTTCCTATTTGAGACGCCGTAATATTAAATGTATTTGAATGCTCTGGCATCCTTCCACGTTCACGTTCCGGCACCCTTGGTAGTTTACCCCAACCCTCGCCTGAGCATCCCAGCACAGGTTATTCATTGTTATTTTAATGATAGTACATGTAACTTATATAACGAAATAGCAAACCTAACGTTATGAAAATTGAAAAATGAAGACAACACACTGCAAGAATAGCTGTAAGTTTTCACTTTTCAGCATTTTGTCATCGTGAGTTTGACTTTGTTTCATGCATTAATTTTTTTTTTCAAGTAAAGCCATTTCATATCTCTATTTAAACATACACAACCTAATGTTTCTCAAATCTCCATTTTTTTATATTTCTTCTCCTACAAGTTACAACTTTATCAACTCTTTAGAAATAAATTCGTTATATTATATCTATCTGGATCCGATGGTCACTGCTACTGAAACCTTCGTTTCCGTTCGTTGGGTCGTAATCTGCAACGGCTTATGATTTCTTTTTTTACGAAACTCGCAACAATTGGTATGATGTGTTTCAAAGCTTCAAATCCCACTAGGTATGTTTTCAGCCTCACGTTTATATTTAAAGTTATGGGTTTGTTAAAATATAAATAAGTTTACGGTTAGTTTCTAATGGCAAGTTGATTATCTATATTACAATATAATAAATATAGGAAAACCTTCAACTTCCTATTTGAGACACCATAACATTAACTGTAGTTGAATGCTCCGACATCCTTCCACGTTCACGTTCCGGCACCCTTGGTAGTTTACCCCAACCCTCGCCTGAGCGTCCCCGCACAACTTATTGATTTTTATTTTATTGATAGTACATGTAACGTGTAAATTGAAAAAGCAAACATAACGCTTTGAAAATTGAAAAATGAAGACAATACACTGCAAGAATAGCTGTTAGTTTGCACTTTGTAGCATTCTGTCATTGTGAGGTTGACTTTGTTGCATACATTAATTTTTTTCTTCAAGTAAAGTCATTTCATATCTCTATTTATACATATCCAACCTAATGTTTCTCATATCTCTATTCTTCTATATATCCTCTCTCTACAAGTGACAACATTATCAGTTTGTCGGAAATAAATCTGTTATAGTATATCCATCTAGATTCGGTGGTTAAAGCTGTTGCAACCTCCGTTTCCTGTCGTTGGGTCGTGATCTGCAATGGCTTATGATTTCTTTATTTACGGAATTTGCAACAATTATTATGTTGTGTTTCTAAGATTCAAATCCCTTAGGTATGTTTTCGACCTTACATTTATATTTAAAGTTCTGGGATTTTATTTTGTTAAAATATAAATAAGTTTACGGATAGTTTTAATGGCAAGTTGATTATCTATATCTATATTACATTATAATGGATATAGGCAAACCTTCAACTTCCTATTTGTGACGCCGTAATATTATTTGTAATTGAATGTTCCGGCATCCTTCCATGTTCATGTTTCGGCACCCTTGGTAGTTTACCCCAACCCTCGCCTGAGCATCCCAGCATAGGTTATTCATTGTTATTATTGTTAGTACATGTAACGCATAAATTGAAATAGCAAACCTAACATTTTGATAATTGAAAAATGAAGACAACACACTGCAAGAATAGCTATAAGTTTTTAGTGCAAGAATACCAACTTGTGAGGCCCCGATCCCGATGCCCTACTTTGGACGTTGGATTTCTCATAAACACAGTTCTAAATATCAGAGTTAATTAAAACATTTCACGGAATAATAAAATTCAACCATTTCTTACAAACCACAGAAGACATGTCTTAAAACATCACAGTTGTCTCAAAATAAAAAATAAGTAAAACATCATTTCTTCCATCTTTAGATGTCAGCCGTTCAATTCATGCCATGTGTTATCCTCATGCTATCTCCTTTAACCTATTTACATGTGTGCATACTAAAAGTCAGCTACGCTAACTGAATTCTAGTTAATCAGGCAACATACATTTCATACACATACATATATGCACCCCAAGATACAAATTATATACTTAACGTGTTTACCTTCCTTTCATACGTACATACATACATACATACATACATACATTCTTTCATACATTCAAACTACATACATAACTATATTTAACATCTCAGATATTATTAGGGTCTGGTCATTTCTATCTCAGATATTATTAGGGTCTGGTCCATTATGTCTCAGATATTATTAGGTTCTGGTCCCTTCTGTCTCAGATATTATCAGGGTATGGTCCCTTCTGTCTCAGATATTATTAGGGTTTGGTCCCTTCTTTCCATACAACCATCCATTTCTTGCCATACAACCTTACATTCCTTGCCATACATGCATTAGATGTGTGTGTGTGTATATATATATACACATATATTCATAAACATCTACATATATACTCCTAACCCTTTCTACATTCTTTCATCATCTCAATATCATTCATATATCTTTCATAAGACATTCATTTAGCATACACTTACCACTTAGGATAAGTGTATTAACTACACCTAGGAGTATGCACACAACCCCGAAAATATAATAAAGAAATGGGGCTAGAAGCTCACATATGTCCTGCTTCTTTCGGAATTGATGGTAACACCTCTCTTCAACTGAGAACGGCTAACTATGTAACAAGGCACATAAATTAACTACTACTCTCGTGCTCTTACGTATCTATTCTAGCCTCGGTCTTTCTTTCTAGGCTTTTATCATTTTTAAACATTACCTTTCATTATTAATTAGTCCATTGTTTTTAGCGTATACACCGTATAAGTCCATACTCTTTGACATACGTATATGGCATACATACATACATATATGTTATACATACATATACGTTATACATTATACGAACATATACAGAATACATACCTATACGTCATATATACATATACGACATACATACATATATAGTGTACATACATATACGGCATACTTATACGGTGTAGATACATATACGGCATACATACATATACGGTGTACATACACATGCGGCATACATACATATACGGTGTACATACATATACGGCATACATACATATACGATGTACATACGTATACGACATACATACACATACTGCATACATACATATACGGTGTACGTAAATATACGCCCGAAATGCTCAGACCAGCCTTTCTTCTTCTTTGCGTTTTTAGGGTTTTTCCTCGATTCCGGCGCCGTCAGCCGCCATTAACCACCATGTTTGGCCGGATTTTGATTGTTTATAAGGCGTGAGGTCGAAGACTCACTCAAAAATAAACCGATTACAACTAATAGATAGCGGTAAGCGGGTATCGAACACAGGGAGTTTGTGGAAATTGTGTTACCAAGTAGTTATGTAATTTATCTAAATTAAACTAAGTGCAAAAAGTAAATTCAAAGATTTGGTTGTTTGGTTTTGATTAACAAAAATAGCTAAAACAATTAAACGAGTTTTAATCAATATGCGAAAATATGCCTTCCCTCGGTTTTAGGTTTCCATGAATGTTATGGTTAATGTTTAACTAAGATGAACAATTTATAAAGTTCGTGTTTATGTAAACGATTGCGATAATTAAAGATCAAGTACTTGGATTATACAACGCAAGGTAATCACTCAAAAAAAACAATTAGTTTATCCAACCCTAAATCCCTCCCGATAAATCTTGATTACTTAAAGAACTAAGAACTGAAGGTTTAGAACACAAAATCGATAAACTAATAATCTATCAATCAACACATCAACACCATAATAATTTAATCAATATGATCAAACTAATATCTTAGAATATTCATAAACATACAACCAAACAAAAATAAGAAACCTTACAATCCGAGGGAAAACAAAAAGGAATTTAGCCGCACATGTTTCGGTTTATCATCCCTTCGATTATAATTGGCATACGAATTAAAAAAAAGTATCTAATGATTACCACACTCACAATTGATTGATTGTCTCTCAAAATCGCCTTCAGCTTGTCTCTAGATGCAAAGATATGATAATAATACCAAAAGCCGTCCCAAATACAAATAAATAATGGCAGTTACGTTTGCAGTGTCGCCTCCACCGTAAGCTACGGTGGCCACCGTAGCTTACGGTGGCTTACAAAAATCCACGGTGGCCTAAAACTGCCTTACGGCAGTTATAACTCCAGTCTCCACCGTACTTACGGTGGCTTACAAAAATCCACGGTGGCCTAAAACTGCCTTACAGTGGCCTTGAACATTGCTACCTTGTCTTCGTCATAACTTTCTCGTTCGAAGTCCGTTTCCGTCCACGTTTTCGCCCACGTTCTCATAATTCCATCTTCTATCTTCTCATACCTGAAATTATACGAGTAAACGTAGTTATCTAATTCAACAAGATAAACCGACTAAACGCATGATTATTAACGAACTTAAACCACTTAAGGGTTGCCCATGGACCACCCGTCACATTCCCACACTTACACGTTGCTTGCCCTCAAGCAACATCTCAAAACAAACTTTCTATTACATTCAACTTGTATCCACCAATCTTACCACAAATCCGGTTCTGTTACGGTCCCAAGTCATACCCTATTCCCTTATTTTTATCGGTTGCACTAGTTCACTTGACTTTCCATTTAAACCAAAGATTTCTAACCAAACCTAACATGCTTTCGGCTTTTACCTATACATAACACACATTTACACAATAACTTTTCCTTGGTGATCATCCATACCTTTCGAATTTAATCAATTCTCCTCGCATACGCTTGTACAATCATCAAATCTCCACCTATGTAAATGCTTTTGACATGAATACAAATCAAGAGGTCTTAAAATGGGTTGTAATGGGGCCAAGTGTAAGGGTATGGAAGGGAATATTGAAATTAGCTTAAGCGATCCGATCCGACTTATTACAAACAAACTAAGTAAAAAAATAAATAAACAACTATAAACATCACTAACTTCTCTTTTTCTTTTCTCTTTTTTTCCTCCTCTTTTTCTCTTTTTTTTCATACTTTGAACTATGCATACATAAATATTGCAACTCTAATACAAACTTTTTTTTATTTTATGAACTAATATAATACTTGAACATTACATACCAACATGATAAACATAATGCTTCACAAATCTAACTGAAAAATACTAAAACAATTACATAGAAACCTATTAAGTCGGATTGTTTCGCATATAACACCAGGGTTGATTAAATAAAAGAATAGGCCCAATAAGGTTTTCTAAAGGAACCAACCCCCCGCCCCTCACATAACCATCCTCATATGTATAATGTATGAGGCCCCAACCCCCCAATACCCACACTCTCGCTCATCAAGACGAGGCTTAACCTAAGTGCCTCTATCACTTTTGCACTCATGCCACGCTAAGATCTCGAAATGCACTAATTGTACAAGTTCTATCGAAGAATATCAACTTTTCCACCAACCAATACTTCCTCAATTCTCAAGTGTAAACGAATATGTTATGCAAGTTATTACACCGAAAGCATGCTAACCTTGATTAGAAAACTACATAATCTCCATTTAAAAACAACTAGGAACATGTTATTTAGGGAATTGTGACCATGAAAAGGGACCAAAACTTTACCCCGCCATCTTACCACTTTCCGATTCTTTTAAACAAATTTTTTTAAAAAATTTTCTTTTTTCTGATTTTTTTAATTTTTTTCTAATTTTTTTAACGAAATTTTTCAAAACAAACAAAATTTTCCTCAACCCCATACTTGGGATACATCGTCCCCAATGTACGGTTTTTGAGAGACAAAAGAAACAAATTACTTCAAAAACACAACCCTCTTTTCAACACAACCCTTTAATACTTAATCAAAAGTATTTTGTCCACCACCCATCCACCCAAACAAATAAAAACACAAAAGATAACTTATACAAAACTATACGAAATGATGTTCACCTGGTAACACGAGATTCCATCAGAAGTAGGGCGGTCGGGCGTCATCACATCGTTGAACTCACCAAATCCAAATGCATTTTGATCATCACCACCTTATTCACCTCCTTGTTCTTGCGAGGTGCCTTGACTTGAACCTTGATTGGGATCCACCCACATGGAATGATGCAATGGTGGTGTAGGGTATGACACACTACCATCATATGGTGGCAAAGTGGTGTAATCCACATATGGCGGGTCGGCCACAACCGGCTGTCCCGCATGCCACGCTTCATGCATCCGTCGCTGACGATCATAAAGGTATCGGTTGTTCATGTCATTCTCAAAGGCATATGCATGGGTGCGGTTCCACTGCTCTTGTCGATCATAATTCTGCTTTAATGCCCTTTCCATACTCGCACCCATGAAGGTTTGTTGATCAAAAATGGTTTGGGAATATTCAGGCCAATTCCCAAACGTGGGTAGTCTTTGTCTTTCTACCACCTATTGCATCGTTCCTTGATAAGCCAAATTCGAATCATACGGCCTTTGCGCAAAGTCAAAGGCACTTCCCACATAACCCGATTGCATTCCCGATTGTCTTCCATCCCCACTCGGTCCCGCTTGATTCATATTCATATGAGCTACATTTGGATCATCATGATACGCCTCATCACCACTCATCTCATCTTCACTTTCCAGGTCATCCGCTTCACCCGCATTTAATGGCCGTGCATCTTCCTTCAAGACTCTCCGTCTCCTTCCGTCACTCTTCAACTTGTGGTACCGTTCGGATTGTGAATATACCCAACCGGACCCCAAATGTGAAATGTCAAATGGCTTGAATTTCTTATAAGAACCCCTATCACCCACTCGAATAGCACCATATTTCTTTAACAATGCCGTTATTAATCGACAATGCGGTATGATCTTCCGGTCCACACTATTTCGGCTTATCCATACGTTACTCATTACCAAAAATCGATATGAAATAAACGGTGAGCCATGTAGAAACGTGTGTAATATTGGAACTTCGGGATATCGTACCTTGATCCTATCACCCCGATGCGGGATGACGTTATTGATGCTTATCGTTAACATCAATTTTGCTTCCATCTTCAAATTTTTTCGGTACAATTTTCCAGCGTATGTCCCGGGCAAAACAGATCATCCAACATTGTGTTCCTCGTCGGGTGCTTCTCGGGTGCCAAATACAAATCATCCCAGCTTGGAAACATATATCGGTTATGCGGTTTACTATCAAATTTAGCCACCCTCTTCAAACTATCAAACGACATTTCCACTTGAACCCATTCACAGTACCAATTAACTTGTCATTTAATGGATGGTTACTTGTAACCCATTGTAAGGTAGCCATCCATTCTTGTATTTCTGAATCGAAGGGGTTAGTTGACTCCTTGTCATAACATTTCAGAGCTGCTTCCCAACCCAACTCTCTGAATTTAGCGGTAACCCCAAATGGACCAAAATCCTCTTCTCTAACTTCTTTTTCACAAATAAACGAATCAGTTCGCTGCCTCAACACGTTCATTTGATCATGGAAGAGCTCTGCTTGCCATTCTTGAGGTTGATCTGCCAATGACCCTGACCTCCAAATTGGCTTTTCCCTAATTTGATCTTCTTCCTCCTCACTTTCCGGGTCATCCGTTTGAAGAATTAACCTTCTTATTTTCGGTTGGTCAGCAGGGTTGCTTGAAGACCCAACCGGTTCTTTTCCTTTTTGACCCATTCTGAACACAAAAACAACAACAAAAGAGCAAGTTAATCACTTTTCAACCTTGAACATCCCCACACTTTCTTAACATTATGATTGAAGATGTTACTTAGACATATTATACAACTTTTCAAACAATTTCACAAAATTTTAACACTATGTCCACTAAATGACCAACAGTATGCCCATAATTATGTTTTAAATCATACTAATCATCTTCAACCATAACCCATTCAAACTCACTATTCATATTATTCAACCATTCAAGCAAGTGTGGGTGTAGCAACAATTATGAACAACTTACAATTTCCTTGCAATACACCATCAAGAATGATAACAGATTACATACCTTGTTGTTGTATAAGATGAAGATTAACAAAGCTTCAAAATACACCAAAACCCAAAAAAATTCGGATTTTATTGTCCAAAATCGACCACCAAAACGAGAGATTCTCACAAATACAATGGTATAATTGAAACCCTTGTGAAATTCTAGCAAATTTAAACCCAAAAATCGATTAATTTGGTTGAGAGATGAGAAAGTTAAGGTAGATTGAAGAGTTAGGGTTTTGAAGGTTTGGAGATGAAGAAGATGATGTTGGTGAAATATGTGGTGAAAGAGATGTGTGGTGTATGTTAAACGTTAAAGTAATTTTTTTTTATAAAAACCCGGTTCCCGTCGCCCAGCACCAGGGTCCACCGTAAGCTACGGTGGACATCGTAGCTTACGGTGGCCTTAGTTCACAAATTCTCACCGTAAGACAGATTGCATCCAGCGTGGGTTTTTTTTCTCCCCACCGTAGCTTACGATATGTACCGTAGGCTACGGTGGCCCCTGTAGGTTTTTTCAAATTTTTATATATATATTTTTTAAACCTACAAAAACCATAAAAATTACAATACAAAAACCAACAATAATAAAAACTTACAAAAACCAAAAAAATTACAAAATTACCCTACCCCCTTTGAAAAATTCGAGTTGTCCCTAACACGGTAAAGAAATTTGTTAAAATTTCCCGCACTTGAGTCGAACTTACTTACAGACGAGAACGGTAATTTTTTAAAACCAAACTTAATAAAAACTAAATTAAACTAAACTAAAATATACAACATGCCTTAGCCTCTTAATTTGTTTCCTCATCCGGTGAGCTTAACAAGTAACTCACCTTATCCACATCGAGCATTTGATGTCCTTTCCTTCTAAATAAGGTTTAAGTCTTTGACCGTTCACCACTTGTTTTGTTTTCTCTTGAACATCTTCGATCTCACATCACCAAATTGACCCACTCTTGTGATGATATATGGGCCCATCCACTTACTCTTTAACTTACCCGGAAATAACTTTAACCTTGAATTGTACAACCACACGTTTTGACCCACTTCAAAAGTCCTTTTTCTCAACTTTGCATCATGGACTTTCTTTAGTTTATCCTTGTATGCGGAAGCACATTCATATGCTTCATCCTGGATTTCCTCAATTTCGTTCAACTTCAACTTTCGCAATTCACCTGCTTCCTTATAATCCGCATTAACATTCTTGATCGCCCAAAACGCCCTATGTACCAACTCCATTGGTAAATGACATCCTTTCCCATAAACTAACCGATAAGAAGTTGAGCCAATAGGAGTTTTATAGGCGGTCCGATACGCCCACAATACATCATTTAACTTAGAAGACCAATCCTTCCTATCGACCTGCACCGTCTTCATCAAGATTTCTTTGATTTGGCGATTGGACACTTCAACTTGTCCACTTGTTTGTGGATGATAAGGAGTAGCAATTCGTTGATTCACATTGTACCTTTTTAAAAGCTTCCCAGAGTTGAAATTCTTGAAATGCGACCCACCATCACTAATAATAACCCGCGGAATACCAAACCGAGCAAAGATGTTTGATTGAACGAATATGAAAACTACCGAATGATCATTAGTTCTTGTTGCTACCGCCTCTACCCACTTGGACACATAATCAACCGCAACCAAGATATATAAAAATCCATTCGAGTTTGTAAATGGGCCCATAAAGTCAGTTCCCCATACATCGAAAATCTCTAACACCAAAATCGGTTGCAATGGCATTTCATCCCATTTCGAGATACTACCCAACTTTTGGCAATTCAAACAATGTCCAGCATACTCACTTGAATCTTTAAAAATGATGGGCCAATAAAACCCACATTGGAGCACCCGGTAACCCATATTTTGACCGCTAAAATGACCTCCGCACGCCGATGCATGTGCATGACTCAAAATCTCCCATACCTCAGAATCGGGAATACACCTCCTTATCATTTAATCCGAATCAATCTTAAACAAGTCCGGTTCATCCCAAATATATTGTTTAACTTGGGCCATGAACCGTTGTCTTCTTTTCTTCACCCAATGACTTGGAATAGACCCCGTTGCTAGATAATTCACAAAATGGGCATACCATGGTGTGGTTGACACGGCTAACAATAGTTCATCGGGAAACCGTTCGTTTATCTCCATCGGGTCATCGACACCCTCTAACGGAATTCGGGATAGGTGATCTGCCACGACATTTTCACAACCCTTTTTATCCCGAACCTCTAAAGCAAACTCTTGCAAAAGCAATACCCATCGAATTAACCGCGTTTTTGCATCCTTCTTCTCCATCAAATATCGAACCGCACTATAGTCTGAATAAACAATCACCTTACTCCCCCAAATATACGAGCGAAACTTATCCAAAGCATACACCACCGCAAGCAATTATTTTTCGGTGGTTGTATAATTAAGTTGCGCTTCGGATAATGTTTTACTCGCATAATAAATGACCACCGGCTTTTTATCAATTCGTTGACCCAAAACCGCTCCGATAGTAGTATCACTAGCATCGCACATAATCTCAAATGGCTTTGACTAATCCGGTGGTTATAGAATGGGAGCTTCCACCAACTGTTCCTTCAAAACATTAAACGCTTGCAAACACTCGTTAGTAAAATCAAAAGGAGCATCTTTTAACAACAAATTACATAAAGGTTTTGTGATTACACTAAAGCCTTTAATAAATCTTCTATATAAACCCGCATGCCCTAAAAATGACCTTACCTCTTTAATGTTTTTAGGTGGAGGTAAAGATGATATTACCCGAACCTTTGCCTTATCCACTTCTATTCCCCTTTCTGAAATAACGTGACCCAACACGATACCCTCTTGCACCATGAAGTGGCTTTCTTCCCAACTTAAAACTAAATTTGTCTCAATACACCTTTTTAAAACCTTTTCTAATTCACTGAGACAAGATTCATAAGTTGGAATGTGACTCCCCGACCATATCCGAAAAAATACTCATCATACAACGTTGGAATGTGGCTGGGGCATTACACAATCCGAATGGCATTCGCCGAAAAGCAAAAGTGCCATACGGACAGGTGAAAGTAGTCTTGTGTTGGTCATCCGGGTGAATAGCAATTTGGTTATAACCTGAATACCCATCCAAAAAATAGTAATATTTTTTACCCGATAATTTTTCAAAAATTTGGTCAATGAAAGGTAATGGAAAATGGTCTTTAGATGTAGCGGCATTTAATTTACGATAATCAATGCAAACTCGCCACCCGGTGACCGGTCGGGTGGCGATTTGTTCACCGCTTTCATCTTTAATTACCTGTATACCTGCTTTTTTCGGTACCACCTGTGTAGGACTTACCCATGCGCTATCCGAGATGGGATAGATGATTCCCGCATCCAACCACTTTATTACCTCTTTCTTCACAACATCTCTCAAATTTGAATTCAACCTTCTTTAAGTCTCTCAGGTTGGTTTTGCCTCCTCATTGGTGATGATTTTGTGCATAACTATAGACGGACTAATGCCTTTTAAATCGGTAATTGTCCAACCTATGGCGGCTTTATTCGTCTTCAACACCTTCAACAATTCTTGTTCTTGGGCCTCTTCCAAATTAGATGCAATAATGACCGGTAATGTGTCATTATCCCCCAAAAATGCATACTTCAAGTGGCTTGACAAATCCTTCAATTCCAATTTCGGTGGGCTTTCCAATGACGGTTTTGTACCTGAATCGATCACAGCTGGCAGACTTTCAATTTGATGAGTCCATGGTGGTCTTCCTTCTTTTACTGCCAACACGTCTTGATTTTTCTCTTCCATCCTCAATGCACAAAGATGTACCTGTTCAGAAAAATCACAAACACATGCTTCCAAAGCATCTTCCTCATAATCATGCGGTTCACACATGTCAACAATATCTGCCATGAAACACTCATCACCACATAAAGCATTAGATCCAATAGTGAACACATTTAATCTCATTTTCCTATTTCCAAAAGCCATATCAACTGTGCCCGATCGACAGTCAATAATAGCATGAGCGGTGTTTAAAAATGGTCGACCCAATATAACATTGTGTTGTTGGGTCGAATCAACCGATGAGTAGTCTAAGACTAAAAAGTCAACCGGATAGTAAAATTCTTCAACTTTTACTATCACATCCCGCACAATACCTCAGGGGGGGTTGATGGGACAAATCGGCTAACACAACCGTTGTCTCAACTCGTTTTAAAGGACCAAAATCATATTGGTCGTATAAACCCCCGGAAGAATACTTACTCCGGCCCCAAGATCTAGTAACGCCTTAGACATTTGAAAATAGCCTACTTGAATGTTAATTAAGGGCGTTCCCGGATCTTGAAGCTTAGGAGGAAGATCTTCTTTTAAAACCGCACTTACCCGCTCAGTTAAATCCACTCGTAGAGACACTTTTTGTTGCCTCTTTTGAGTGCACAATTATTTCAAAAATTTTGCATATGCGGGTACTTGCTTAATTGCCTCAAGTAGAGGTAAATCTACCTTTACTTGTTTAAAAACTTCTCACATCTCTTATTTTTTAGGACCCTTTCTTGAAATGATATTTTTCTTACCGGGGTCAAGTAAAGCCGAGGGAAATGGAACCGCATTTGGTTCCACTTCCTTATTTTTATCGTTTAAATTTGAAGTTTGACCCGGATTTTGTAACAGTGTTTCAAAAGTAACATGTTTAGTGGGTTTATTTGTTACTATTTCATCATCACTTTCATTACCCGTAATATCCTCAACTTCCCCATCAACCACGCCCGGTGATAACTCTTTTTTTATATTCTTTACCACTTCTTAAAACACTAACATGGTTAATAGGAACATTACGAGAAGAGTTATGAGAAGGATCTAACTTTGTGTCGCTTGGCAATTGACCTTTATTCTTCTTCAACTCGGACACTTCAATTGCGAGTTGACCCATTTGTGTGGTCAAAGATTGGATGGCCTTATCTCTAACTTCATCCTTTTGCATTCTAACCTCATCAAGTTGATTTCTTCATTGCATGTCTTGTTGCATTAACTTCAACATGTCCATAACCTCATTTCCACTCGATGAACTTTGACCCGTTGACCCACTTTGACTGCCAACCCCTTGAACTTGAAATCCTTGATTATTCCCGCCATGATAATTACCTTGGTTATTATATTGTTAGCGAGGGACATAATTGCTTTGACTTCCTTGAAAATTCGGGTTAGATTGAGTGGCCGGATTTCCATATCGAAAATTCGGGTGATTTCTTAACCCGGGGTGGTAGGTGTTGGAGTTCATGTTGTAATTTCTAACACATCCCCCTTGAAGTGCATTCACCTCTTCTACCGGTGCTTGACCTATCACAAAAACCTCCGAAGCATGACCAAACTCGTTACAATTTGTACAAACATTGATTACTTGATTAGTGGTTTGTACATTTCCTTCTTCCACGGCTTGCACTTGGGGTCTACCAATCGCCGGTCTCGCTGTTCTACCGGTTTGAGCATTTATCTTTGATGTAACCGCCATTTATTCCAAATACTCCCAATCGTCTTGTTTATAATTGGTACCAAATGTACCATTAGTGATCGACCTCAAATCTCGTTCATCCTCCATACTCAACCCTTCATGAAACGCATTTAACAATTCCCAAAGCGCAATACCATGATGAGGATAATTTTTATTCATCATATTGAAACTCTCGAATTCTTCATGAAACATTTCCCCCGATTGTTGATGGAAGGTTCTCAAACTTCTTCTCGCATCATTGGTCTTTTGGGCCGTGTAAAATTCTTCTAAAAATCTTTGTTGCATTTCGGCCCAAGTATAAATAGATGCGGAAGGCAAAGTGTAAAACCATCTCTTTGCCTTATCTTCCAATGAAAACTGAAATAGAACCAACTTAACATCATCCGATGTAAAACCTTGACCCCCAATTGTGTTGCAAATGGAGTCTTATGCCTCCAAGTGAAAGTAAGGTTCCTCCGTTGCTAGACCTTTATACATCGAAAGACTTTGAAGGGAATTGGTTCTTACTTCAAATGTCCTCCCTTGATGATTGAGAGGGATAACCACCAGAGACGGATTATTAGTAATTATGGGTCGGAAATGGGCTTCAATCCCCCTTTCCATCTCTCTTGCATGCCTTCTTGGTACCCCCATTGGTACTCTTAGTTGACCCATTTGCCTATAAACGGGCCTTGGCTGTGCATATTGTTGTTGAAACTGTGGTTGGAGCATTTGCGGTTGGAATTGTTGATCTTGAGGTTGTCCTTGGGGTTGTTGAACAATCGGTGGCGGTTGAACTAGATTAACAACAACCGGTGGTTGTTGTTGAGCTTGTTATTGAACCGGTGGTTGAGCTTGTTGTTGGACAGCCGGCGGTGGTTGTTGTTTATTAAGCTCTTGCAAAGGTTGCGGTTGATGCCATTGACCATAACCAAAATTCCCCGGATTTACCATTTTGCTTCCATCACCTCCCATGTAGTAACCTTCTACTTCATACCCCCCCCCCAATTCACTGTCGAACCCATATCCGTATCCGTCACCTTATGTTCTTGAATGTTGCATAAAAGGTTGGGGTTGGTATTGGTAGCTTGATTGTGATTGTTGAAAAGGTGGTTGTTGATGTTGTTGAGATGATGATGATGCACCAAAGTTAGGAAAAAGGTTGTTAATAGGTGGCAATGTGGAAGATGTTGCATAGGTGAATTGAGCATTGATGGGTTCAGTTGTGGGCGGTGGTTGGAGTTCACTTGATGCTGTAGGTATATTAGTAGTGATCGGTGGAGGTGGATTTGGTGGAGGTGTGGTTGGAATTGTTTGACCTGAAGTGGGAACTTGTGAATCCATGTTGTTTGATGCAGTTGGAGAACCAAGAAGCTTGTTCTCTCTAAGTAAAACTCGGTTTCTTCGAAGTGTTCTATCAATCTCGGGATCAATAACTACCGGTGATGACCTGTTAGAGCTTCTAGTATGCATACACCTGTAGATACATGCACACTAACACAACCAGCGTAAACCCAAAAATAACAAACACAAACTACTAAAGTTAACACACATTGCGCACTACTCCCCGGCAACGACGCCAAAATTTGACGTGAGGTCGAAGACTCACTAAAAAATAAACCGATTACAACTAATAGATAGCGGTAAGCGGGTATCGAACACAGGGAGTTTGTGGAAATTGTGTTACCAAGTAGTTATGTAATTTATCTAAATTAAACTAAGTGCAAAAAGTAAATTCAAAGATTTGGTTGTTTGGTTTTGATTAACAAAAATAGCTAAAACAATTAAACGAGTTTTTATCAATATGCGAAAATATGCCTTCCCTCGGTTTCAGGTTTCCATGAATGTTATGGTTAATGTTTAACTAAGACGAACAATTTATAAAGTTCGTGTTTATATAAACGATTGCGATAATTGAAGATCAAGTACTTGGATTATACAACGCAAGGTAATCACTCAAAAACCAATTAGTTTATCCAAACCTAAATCCCTCCCGATAAATCTTGATTACTTAAAGAACCAAGAACTGATGGTTTAGAACACAAAATCGATATACTAATAATCTATCAATCAACACATCAACACCATAATAATTTAATCAATATGATCAAACTAATATCTCAGAAATTTCATAAACATTCAACCAAACAAACATAAGAAACCTTACAATCTGAGGGAAAACACAAAGGAATTTAGCCACACATGTTTCAGTTTATCATCCCTTCGATTATAATTGGCATACGAATTAAAAACAAGTATATAATGATTACCACACTCACAATTGATTGATTGTCTCTCAAAATCGCCTTCAGCTTGTCTCTAGATGCAAAGATATGATAATAATACCAAAAGTTGTCCCAAATACAAATAAATAATGGCAGTTACGTTTGCAGCGTCGCCTCCACCGTAAGCTACGGTGGCCACCGTAGCTTACGATGGCTTACAAAAAACCCACGGTGGCCTAAAACTGCCTTACGGCAGTTATAACTCCAGTCTCCACCGTAGCTTACGGTGGCTACCGTAAGCTACGGTGGCCTTGAACATTGCTACTTTGTCTTCGTCATAACTTTCTCATTCGAAGTCCGTTTCCGTCCACGTTTTCTCCCACGTTCTCGTAATTCCATCTTCTGTCTTCTCATACCTAAAATTATACGATTAAACGTAGTTATCTAATTCAACAAGATAAACTGACTAAACGCATGATTATTAACGATATTAAACCACTTAAAGGTTGTCCGATGGACCACCCGTCACATAAATACATATACGGTGTACATACACATACGGCATACATACATATACGGTGTACATACATATACGGTCTACATAAGTATACGACATACATACATATACTGAATACATACATATACGGTGTACATACATATACGCCCGAAATGTTTAGACCAGCCTTTCTTCTTCACGTTTTTAGGGTTTTTCCTCGATTCCAGCGCCGTCAGCCGCCACTAACCACCGTGTTTGGCCAGATTTTGATTGTTTATAACCCAGGTAGCTTCGGAGTGTCCACGTCTAAGCTAATGTGGCCCTTAAGCTCGTTTTTGGTTGATTAAACACCCGATTAAAGCTAGATCTAGATTCAAACGACACATTAGGCATCTCGGGACTGCGGTTTCGGGTTCTAAAATGTTGGGTCAAGTGAGATAAATGATATCTACAAAGTTTCATGCAAAACCGACTTCGTTTACCCGTCTTTTTCACGAACGGAACACTAATCGTTTTACCTGAAACGAACCAGCTAACCCGTTTACTATCAAGTTCGTTACTTTATCAATAATCATGGCCCGTTCTATCATCCTACCAATTTTCATGTAAATCCGTACAGGATAAGTAAACATTTTTAACAAAAACATACCTTTGAGGTTTATGTTTGAAATCGCTTGAATAGACCAAAACCATATCAAACGAACTCGGAATTGAGTGATTCAAATAGTCACGGAACCTTCTCGACCCGATCTACAAACCCATAAGCTCCACTTTGGCGGAAATGCCGCTACAATGGCCGCAAAAGCTGAACAGTGGCGGGAAAATTTCATTTTTAGCTGTTACGGTTTTGCTGATAAAAACTGGACTTCCCGACCTCTGATCAAAGATCTGATCGTTAGAAATATTCATTTATATGCCATGAACACTCTATTAAAATTTGAGACCGTTTCGACGGTTAGATCTTCGGGAATCGTCGTGCCTTTGTGGGTTATTTTCTCAAAACGAGAATTTGGTAAAGAATGAGTTTGGAGGCTAAGATGGGTATGAATGAGATGGTGGCTACATTTATAGGAAGATGGTAGGGTTTTAATGTTTAAATTTCCATCTAGTGACACTTATTCCACTCCTACTTTAGATAAGTATATTTATCTTCGATAATTTAACTAAACTCAATTCCTTTTAAATACCGACGAAACTTGGGATGTTACACTATACCTCAACCTCAAAATCATTTTTTTAATTAATTTAAATCAAGAAGATTGCCTTTATTTGTGAGAAATTCCTTAAGAAATCCCTAGTGTTGTTTTTACTCTTTCACCTTAGGGCATTGGCAACCTAGTTCCGAGAACCGAAGGTAAGACATTATTCCTTACTTGAAGGATAACCTGACCACAATACTCGATCTTATAGGCCAAAGCGGGAGTGCAGGACACAAGTGTCATACGACCGACACGCTAGGTTGTTTTTAAACCGAATTCACGGTGATTCGTGGCTAAATTCGGTCTTTTCCAATTATTATGTTTTGGATATGTTAAATGATTAGTTGGGTGAAAAATCCATAGAACCCATGGGCACTCCTACTATCAATTTCTCAATTTGTTTTTTTTTTGTTTTTGTGTTTTTGTTGGAGTAGTCATACGTGGTTATTCACAGGATACTTTAATGTAACATCCTGAAATTTCGATTAATATTATTTTATATTTAATTGTCATGACAGAAATGTTTACTTGAGTTGTTGCGAGAATAATAAAATAATAAAGAAAGAGAGATAAGTAAGCTAAATAGATGGAGTTAATTATGGACTTAAAAGGAAAGATGGGCCTTAGGTCCATGGGCTTAAGGGAGTATAAATACCCCTTAAACCCTAAATCTTTCCATTTTCATCCATCTTATCCATAATATTCCCTACACACCACAAAACACACACACAAGCCTACACCTTACGGCCATAACCAAGAGAGTGATCCAATACCTAAAACCGAGCATAGATCTTGATAAACCTTAACCATACAAGCAAGATACGAGTTAGAGTTATATATTGGAACTATCCGCGACCTAAAAAACGATTAAAGGTATGTTCTTGACCTTAAAGTTACGTTTTTATGAACGGTTAGCCATGAAACTTAAACATAGAATAGATCGGGTCTAGTTAAATATAAAGTAGCAAAGTTGATGCTTAAAATGGACGTAATGGACTCATGGCTAGATACGGCTCATGAAGGAAACCCTAGATCTAGTAAAGAACATTTTAAGGTTAAAGGTTCGAGCTTTAAGCTTGAAACGGACTAGATCTTGATAAAGGGCTACTAACGGGTGTAAACGGTTAAGGAAAATGGGAAATAGGTGGTTAAAGGTTGTGATCATGGGTTGTTAACTGTTATTTAAGCCTAGAATGGATATAAGGAATGAAAATATGGGCTGTATGCATCAGACAAGGAGTTCTCGGCCGAAAAGGAGGGGGTTCTCAGTCAATGCTGATGGTTCTCAGTCAACACGAGAACTCAGTCAATAGAGTTCTCGGTCAACGAGGGTTCTCGGTGATGAGGGTTCTCGGTGACCTAGAGTTCTCGGTCAAAGTATGGGTTCTCGGTCAAACTTGGGTTCTCGGTCAAAATAGGCTCTGTGCCTTGAGTTCTCGGCCACCCTGTTTCTGTTTGACCTTGGGCCTGAACCCAAATTGGGCCGGATGATGGGTGATTGGGCCTGATTTAAACAAGCCCAACTTAGAAAACAATTTAAAATGTTAATGGAATATGTGTAAAGACATTTAATGAAAATAAAATTTTTCCAAGCTGACCTGGCAGCTTAACCCCAGCTTAACCCCAGCCAGGGGCTCTGCCCCTTGGACCCCGCTAGAGTTGCCGCCCCTAGAACCCCGCTGGCTTGGGCGCTTCCCCCGGACCCCCGTTCGTTGAGGGTAATGATTATTAGACTAGAAACGTGAGATAAGTAGTGATAGTTAATTGATGCATGTAATTATTATACCATTAGCCGTGCCCAACTGAAGAAAGGAATAACCATAAACGGTGAACGTAACCGCATTCAGGTGAGTTTCTAGCCCCATTTCCTTGCTATGTTTTCGGGGTTGTGTACATACTCGTTGTGATTAGTTAATACACTTACCTTAAGTGGTAAGTGTATGCTTTATATGAGTTATGTATGAATGAATGCTTGACGATGCACGGACGATCTTCGGATATTGCATGTGCCGTCAATGGATAGTATAAAGACATGATTTTCATATATATGATGTATAGATTATGTATGGATGCATGAAAGTTATAATTATGAATGTATAGAAAGGTACGAAAGGTATAGATAGAACAAGAGAACCGACCCTAACAATGTCGGAGAATGTAGGGAACCGACCATAATAGTATCGGCGAATGTAGGTAACTGACCCTAATAATATCGGCGAATGTAGGGAACCGACCCTAATAATATCGGCGAATGTAGGGAACCGACCCTAATAATATCGGCGAATGTAGGGGACCGACCCTAATAATATCGGCGAGGGTTATAGGACGTAAGGCTCCTTGAAATGTATGTGTATGAATGAAAGATCGAAAGTATGTAAGTATGTAAGATAATAGGAAGGTATGTACCTTCGGGTGCATAGGTAAATATGTGAATGTATTGTACGTTGCCTGATTAACTAGAACTCACTCAGCGTAGCTGACTTTTAGTATGCATGCAGGCTAATCGACTGAGACAGCTGGCTTGAGGGAGACACATGGCAATACTGAAGAGGCTGGCATCTGAAGATTTATCGTGATGTTTTGACACTATGTTTTATGTTATGTTTTTAGAAGACGAGTTATGGATGTTTGTAATGGATGGTTGACAGTTTCCGCGAAAGTTTTTATTTAACTCTGATATTTTTAGAACTGTGTTCATGAGTAAATCCAACGTCCGAATGTAGGGCACCGGTAACGGGGCCTTACATCTAACTACCAACATTTTTGTATCGATAGTTCGTTATTTAGTTGGTACAGTTAAAATGTCATGGAACGCTCATGGGCCGTCCAACTCTATTGTATTGATAATTCGTTAGTTAGTTGGTACAGTTAAAATGCCATGTAACACTCATGGGCCGTCCAACTCATTTATTATTATTCGTTATTTAGTTTGGTAGGTTAAAACGCCATGTAACGCTCATGGGCCGACAAACTCAATTGTCGTATTAATTCTTTAATTTGTTGGGCCATTTAAAATGCCATGTAACACTCATAGGAGGCCCAACTCCAAATTGATGTTATGTTATTTATTTGGGCCAATAAAAAGTCATGGAAAGATCATGGGAAGCCCAACTCGCAAAATTATTTTAGTATGCTAACAAGTTGGAAAAATAAAATGCCATGAAAAGCTCATGGAAAGCCTAGCTTACCAAAGAAAAATTTGTTTATTCATTTACTCGATTTAAATTAAAATAAAAAAAAATTATGATCTGACTTATGCACTTACTTCAAGATATTTTGATTCTCATGATACGACGCAAATCCCCCATTTATAAAAGTAAAGCTATTATAAGTTATCTAAAACAATTAAACATTTTATTATTTAAATGGTTTTCTCAACTTATCCTTCACCTTATAAATATTTATTTTTTATCCACATAGAATGTCTTCCTTAAGAAACCATCGTCGTCCTCAACATCAATCGGCTGGTTCTCATAACCACCATATGGCTGCTTGTAACCTAAATTCAAAAAAACAATGCAATTGGTCCAACCTTTTCCACTCTCTACTGGTAACTGCGAACCATCTACCTCCACACATCCTCACAACAAGAGACGTAAGAACCTTGCTACAACCAATCCTACCCAACTGCATGCCTCTTTAAACAAGAAACCTTACTTCGGTCCTTATCCATTATGCTCCATTTGTAACCATCATCACCCGGTTAAATCCCTATGCCGCCTTTGCACCCAATGTAACCGTTATGGCCATTTTGCTAATACTTGTTGTGTGCCACTGAGTGAAAAAGTCGTTCCGCAACAGTCTGTACCATCTGCTACTAGACCCGCTAGTACACTGTGTGCCCAACTTGATGCCCCTACCACCCGTTCTTGGTACCATTGTAGGAACCCTGATCATCTCCGCGATATGTGCCCCCAGATTATCCATGCTAACCAAGATCAGGCTATAATTACACACTATTACATTACCCATCAAGCTTAAACCTATCTATCCCATGTCCCTCAAGCTCCTCTCGTCAAGCAAGATCGTTCGTACTTAACCCAAACTCATCAAATTCTGCACCCGCAAGCTCAAGTTTACCAAACATACTCTAATCAAACAACACTCTTGCAATCCGTTCAAGCTCAACTTATTCAAGCGATTCCGAATCAATCTACCTAAAATATTCAAGCTCTTATGGATCAAATCATTCAAGACGCTCAAGTTCCAAAGTTTCAAGTCATGCGCAATTGAAGATTCAAGCTACTAGAAGACGTTTGTCGCTCGTCGTATTCTATCTTATTTAATTTGAGTTTTGCTTTGTATCGACTCTTTAATAATTGTTGGATTGACGCTTTATGAATTATTTAAGTACTAGTTATTATTTCCTATTGTTATGTCTCTCGAGTAATGTTTATCCTACCTCCTAAATTAGATGTCTATTCTCTGATTCTTATCCGCCCTAATAAATTTGTCTTGTAATCTTATTAAAAAAAGGGTTTATCGAAAGGTTATTTTACAAAATTCCCCATTTTAAATAACCAAACTATAATTTTTTGTTTATTTAAAAGATGTCTCACTAATAACTCTTTTCACTAAAAGATTTATATTTTACTATTGAAATTATATTTTTAAACGTTTGTAAATCCACACGATGGAATGAATCATGTGGACCATCCGACGAGGAAAATAATTATGGTCCGGAACATAATTATCGAAGTCCACGTATGAAAATCATAATGCGTACAATTGTGTGTCATAATATAGGATTGAAAGTAGTTGGGATAAGGGTACAAATGTAAAGATGATAGGGACATGTGGATACGTCGCTGGTACATCCTATATATAAGTGTCCTTATCGGATTTTCATTTGAAGCGTTGTTTTAACTAACCAAAGTTCTGTGTTATGATAAATTTTAAAATCATATTTAAAATTTTTCCTTCCTAAAAATTTAATTATTTTGTTTTAGTATTCTCTAATTTCGGGACGAAATTCCCAAAAGTAAGGGATACTTTGACAACTTAGATTTTTCCACTTCATATTTTTATCCATTACCCGACCGGCTTAATAAAATATCACTTTTATCGAGTCATTATTATTATTTTAATATTATTATTTAAAGAATTATTTAATTATTTTAAATATTTTGAAATATATACAATTTTAACCCTAAACAAACATTTAACCCATTTTTGTTCTTATCTTCATACAACAAGGACCAGTTTGCAAAATCTGAATATTATAAACCCTTAACCCATTTACCCAACCAATATTCATGATCCAAACCCACAACCCTTATATCTATTTGACTTCTTATGCCATGATTGCCGTAATAAACTTGGAATTTATCTTTGAAATCTCCGTATTATCTTATAACAACCTCACCAACATAAGGAATTATGTACTAATTCCTATATATATATATTAGTTATTAAAAATTGTTAAAAGTTTTAATATTTAAAAAGGGTTTTTATTTATTGTTAATTAACATATTAAAATATAGTTATAAGATTCAATATTTTATAAAGATTTTAATTTATATAAATACTATTATTTATTATCTATAATTATTATCTACAATATTAACTTAAAGGTAATCTTTATTAATAAATAACAAATCTAATTATTATTTCATAATTACCGATCGATCTCAACTCATTATTAATATATATTATTTATTTATTTATTACAATTTTAAATATTTTAAGTAAAAGAATTTAGTTTTGTTAACAGTCTATATTTTTAATAAACTTTATAAAATTAATATTTAAGGAGATTATTTTAAGCGTTATATTTACATATTATTTAATACTCGCATTAGAAAACTGTTAACCTTGTTTGCATATCAGTTATTAGTTATTTGCCTAACTTGCTATATGTGTATTTGCTTGATTGTCCGCATTCGGAGAGGTCCATCATAATCACAGTAATAATATGAGCATACAACCGTCGTAGTAGCCAATGCCCACTTCGCAAGGAAACAGTATTACCGACACCCCTTATTTGCTCACTGGCTTAATGGTTATTTCACATGAACAGTTTTGCATTTTAATATATTATATTGTATCTTATATTAACTAGTATTTTAATCACTCAACCTCGTGTTGACAAAACCTATTTTATTTTATACGCATATGCAGGTTATCGTTTGAACTGATATCAGGATAGGTGAAGAATCTAGAGTTGTTATTGTTAGAAGAACGAACCAAGACGTAGTTTTAGATTTTGAATTATTAATTATTTTGTTTGCTTTATTTTTAATTATATGTACTTGGTTGTTTGGAATTATTTGAATATTTAATTTAAATAAATAGATATTGTTACCTTTTAATTATTGCATGATAGTACCTTGAGAGCTGTGAGAAATCAGCTCACGCCCCGACATTTCCGCCTTAGGTTGGGGTGTGACATTGTATCAATCGGTTTCTTGTTCTCCGGCTTCTTAACCAGCCTCCACACATTGAGATTCTTGAATTTTAATAGTTCATCTTGCATTGCCCTCAACTCAGGAGTTTTCCTTCAGAGCTACCTTGTAGTCCATCAGTTTGACTTGTGAAATAAAACAAGGAAAAATGCATCTGTTAATGATACCATATTTACCCCTTGTTTGGTTGCCAGCTGAGGGAGGACCAATGATTTTTTTGATGGGGTGTGTCGGATGAATGGGTAGATGGGGTGTGTCCGATGAATGGGTAGCTGGGCTATGTCCTCTACTTAGATGACTGGTTCCACTTAAAGATCAACCGTCAGACTCTCAACAGGATGGAATATGCGAGGTGCATTTAGAACATCAGTGATTGGATGAATGATGTCGGTTGATAAACCACATGTTCTTACGCAATAGGACCATCCCAGAGATTTCAAAAAATAGAAAAATAACTGCAGGAACAGGAGTAGATGCAGTGTTGTTAGAGTCACTAGCAGCGGGTTCTTCAGCAACGGCAATTTGTACAATGTCGTTTGAAGAGGGAGGTGTGACAACAGATTCAACCACACTTGGTGCTACTTGAACATTGGTTGCAGGTTCAATTTGGACTTGTTCCACACTGTCAGTTGACATGAACGAATCATCATAATCAGAATCAGATGCATCTTCGATAACTACCAGAGCGGTTGAATCAGCAGATTGGGGAGCAGGATTGTTGACAACTGGAAGAGGAACTATTGGTTGAACATTTATGTTAGAAGGGCCAACAGACAGGCTGCTGTCATTCAGGTTGTTGACAAGAGTTTGTAGTAGAACTGGTTCAGGTATATATAGAAGTTGAAACTTGAGTGCTTGCTGATGGTGGGTTAAACATGCCACGAAACTGATTGAACATGTATTCATAGTCAAACAACCAGTTGGTTCTCATGCAAGCATCAGTAGCATTAAGCTCTTTCTAGTCAACGTTGAAGGATTCCACAATCACCTTAGTCTTCTTGTTGTAGACACAAAAAAAAGTTTTGTTGGGTGTGTATCCAACAAAGTAACACTCATCTGCCTTTTCAGCAAACTTAGGATTAGGGTGAGCACCTGTATGGAGCAAAGTGCATGGACATCCAAATGTCTTAAAGTAGTTGACCTACGGCTTAGTCATATAGTAAACTTCAAAAGGAGTCTTATTCAGGCGCTTGTTGATGATCACACGGTTTTGTATGAAGCATGCAGCATTCATGGCTTCACCCTAAAAGAATAATGGAAGTTTGGAGTCTGACAACATGGTTCATGCAACTTCGATCTACGTTCGGTTGAAGCTAAACGTGTGTCCCGAAGCTCTCGTTTCGTGTCCGATTTTCTTGTCAGCTTTAATTATTAACTTGACCATAAAATATATAACGGGTTTCGTAATTTGATATCGCAAATCACAACTTTTTAGCCTTACAATCACCCTCCTTAACTTATGATATCAAAACTTTGTCGAACCGTATCTCGCATTTTTGCAAATCAACCCGATAAACCGGAGCTTCTTTAATCACCCTCTCGAGGTATGATCCACCTAATTCTTTCATGAAGAAGTTCTCGCTTCTTTATCCATCTCTTATATTTAAGAAATATAGGTTAAGACGAGCTCGGCGAAATATCGAGGACAATGATCAGATGACAAAGCTTATTATTTCCCCTTTTAAGCTCCTTGAAAATAATATGGAAATAATATGCTTTGAACACGGTCCAAAAATGATGAAAACCCGATCGAATTTTACTTTCTTCAGTTTGGTCAACCCCGAAAAATAATCACTTTCTTGGCCAAAACAAACCATTCGACGCAGTCTGTCCAAGCTTTCAAAAATTGAACGTCAAAGCAAACAAATTATGCAGCCATTCTGTCACACCCCGACCAAAGGCGACGGAACATGCCGGGGTGCAACGAATTGCCCAAATACACAAGACACTATTAAAGTGTAAATATTAAATCAACTCATTTAATTTCACAAAATCATAAGAAGTCACATAACATGTTCATACAATAACCAAAGCAAATCATAGCGAATAATATATTGTTCATTTTTGCTAATATCCTAAAGGTCTTGATGACATTTCTCCACGATCTCGAGTCAAGAAAAAGTCAAACTTGTAACATTGCCTAAAATAAAGTTTATCAACACAAAGGTTGGTGAGCAATTCATAGTTTTGAACAATATGTATATAATAGGAAATTCCACAACTTGTATACGAAACAATAAATAATAGCAATAATTTGGATAAATGAAATCGCTAATAAGAATACATTAGCGACACATTGCTATAAGAGAATACGAAATAGCTAAGGATTTATGAATCAACCCTCCAAAAGTGGTAAACACATTAACATATAATCATGTAAGCATAGAACACCAAATCGAGCATTTATTTAAGTAAAGTATACAATAAAATTTATGGTTTAAGACTCAAGTATAAAACATTTTGTTTAAATAAGTATGCAATATCACCCCTAAAGCGAAAGATGGAAAATGGGGTATGAAAGTACTCACATTCAAGTAATAAACTTGAAAGATTGATGATTTGGAGATTAACCGGAACGACGGGTTTAACGAACGAAGCCTAAAAGAAAAGAAGTCATATATTAGAAAAGTTGCCTTGGAAGTCTTTAGATAAAAATAAATGATGAGAATGTAAACAATTAAAGTTTTAGGTTTAAAATGTAAATATTTAAGAAATTATAATAATAGTCCTTTAAAAATATAAGTTTGCTCGAAACCGGGTTAAAGTATCTAGCCTTAATATTTACTCAACCTATGTTAACTAATAAGGTGGGTAAAAATGCAAGAATGCAAGTCCCTTTATAATATAGATACTAAAACGTGTTTTAACGGGTGTTCGGATTGTTGGTTCGGGTCTTGATAATTGGTCAAACCCAAAGTCAACTTTCCAAAATAATGAATGTTATGAGATAACTCAATAAAATTTAATAAGACTTAACCAAGCATGTAGTTCTATTGTTTTAGAACTAACAACGTCCGTTAAGTGGGTGTTCGGTTTTGTCGGTCCAAACTTTGTTATAAGATCAAGTTGGATTCAACATTCCAAGTACTTTAAGAAAATAATTAAAATCGGTTTATAAACTATTTTTAAAGAAATATACAAGTCTTGATAGCTAGAAGCACACTTGTGTGTCTTAAGCGAGTGAAATTCAGTTTAGTTTGGTTTGGTTCGGTTTCCATCTCGCAATAAGTTCATGGATGGTTGCCACATGCCCAAATATCAAAGAACTTGTATAATAATTTATAAATGAAGATACATTAAGTTTTACATTCAAAAAATTAACAATAAAGTCTTTAAACGAAAGTTTGGTTTTCGGTTCGGATCTTGTTTAGGGTCAAGACCGAGGTAAGATTCTACAAACCCATAACCATAGAACTTATAAAAATGATTCTATAAACTTAAATCTAACATAAAGCATGTTTAAACAATTATTTAACAAAACTAGTAAACAAAGTTTAGTTTACGGTTTAGAGCTATTTACGGTTAAACCGAGGCTAGTCTCTACAACCCATAACCATGGAACTTCATAAATATGATATACAAACTAAAATGAGTAGAAGAGCATGGTTAATATGTATAAACAAGTTATATATATACACACACACACATATATATATATATATATATATCAAGGACTACGTAAGTCCTCCATGAAGCATTGCCTTACGAGGCCCGACACTCTACCGACCGAGACCGGAGAAGTGACCACCAAAGGTAAAAAAGGGTATATATTATGTATATGTTGTGCCACAAGTTATAAGTATTAATAAGAGCTAACAAGTTGACTAAAATGAAAGACTATGGTCAATTTGACTCTGGAAAGTCAAATTGCCAAGAACATGAAGAACAACCTTTAATCTTAAGAATCATGAGAGAATTTGGAGTATGAGCAAGTGTAAAAATAAAGGAGATGGGTGTGTATATATAGGGTAAGGGTCAAGGGTTCTTTCTAAGGTTCTCTTTCATGTTTGCATGCAAATAGGTTTGTTAAACAAGCAAGCAAGGCACAAAACAACAAGAAAAATTCGAAATAAAGCTTCAGGTGGCCCTAGGCGCTGCGCGACCAGCCCCCTGCCCTGGCCGCGCGGCGCAGCGTGTCCGGGGTGGGGTGGATTGGCCCAGCTCGTCTTTATTCGTTCGTTATGCATCCCGAAAGTTCGTTTTCGATGTAATTTGATCGTTTTAAAGGCGTTTTCGAATCCGTAAAAAGGGTTTTTCAAATTAAACAAATGAGAAAGATTTAGTAACATAAAAATTCAATATTTTATATATTTGAAATGTTCGGAATATAAATCGGGTCGGTTTACAAAATAAAAACAATTACAAGATAACCCGAAATTGACGAATGTCACACATTCCTGCTGGAAAACCGAATTTCGGTGTCGGCTGCCCGAATAACTGGATTCTAGCCATCTCGAAACGCCGGCCACAATAAACTTCATTCATCATCATTGTTATCTCCCATGTCATCGGCCAACAATCCAAGCCACCATCGTCACCAATCGGCACCGTTGCCGTCTTCACTAGCCACGACCACCTCAGATTCTTCTTTTTCCTTTCTTTCTCTGTTCACCGCCACACTCTAGCCGGAAAAACGCTTCGCTAGAAAAACGATTCGAATTGATTCTTCGATACGAATCGATTCGTTTCGATATATTAAACACCCGGACAACCATCATCCACCACCGCCAGCAGTTACCAGCAAACCCGGTGGTCACATCTTTATGCAACAGTTGCTACGATCCGAAATAACTGGCACTTGTGCATCGGAGTTTGATATTTTACATCTTCAACTTTGAACTCGTCGCTGGGAAGAACCGTAGGGTCGCCGGATTTTCGGCGTATGGTGGAATGGTTCCCGAAACGCCCGGATCTGGCACTTGTAGATCCCAAACGTCCGGATCTACAAGGAGAAGCTTCAAACACGCTTATTTCCCACTTTATTTCCAACTTTATTTCCAGATATAGAAACTTTATTTTCAAACTTCAACGGGTCTTTAACGTCTCGGTTCGGGTAATCGCGGAAATAGAACCCGAATATCAAAAGAAAAGTTGAATCATAAGATTCGACCCGCTCTGATACCAGTTGTAGGTCCTATAGACAGATCAAACAACTAGTGTTCTTTAATAAATCTCACTACTAGCTAACGGAAATCACTAGTAGAGAACCAAGATCTCAGATATTGTTTGGGTTTATTATTACCCGGATAGGAAAGTTTGAGAGGGAGAAAGAGAGTTGGTGAGAGGATAAGATTTGCAAAATGTTATGCTTGCATAAGAATCATACGTTATTTATAGTGTATGTTCTTACACACCATTCTTCATTATTAACGGCCCAATGGGCTTCATTATTAATGGCCCAAACATACAAGGAACAAACCGATAAGCTAACTAGTGTACAACGTTAATAGAACAAGTAAATACAAAGACTAATATACAAAACGGGGCCCTACATAAATGATAAAGTAAATTACAAAGATGGTCATGTAATTCAGGGCAAGTTACAGATTTAATCTCTAAACTTTAAATTCTACGAATTTGATCCAGATAAAAACTCTGTAGATTTGATCCATATAAACATTGTTTGCTTTCAAAGATGATCCTTCGGTCATGTGAGATTACTATTTTGCCATTTTAAAACTTACAATTCGTTCCATAGCAAATCTTTTTTTTAAGTTACAATTTAACCCATACTTTTTGGTGAAGTGTGATGTGATGTTATATTATGTTATGCTATATGATATATCATTGTATCATATTGTATAATATCGTATTATCATTTGATATAATATTATATAGTATTACATCATATTATATTATATTATGCCATATTATATTACATCATATTACATTATGATAAAGACCGATTTGAAATGGCCAATCTCCCGAAAAACCCATAGAATAAGTTATGCTCAAAGAAAAAAAGGAGAGAAACAAGAACAAATGGAACAATTTTCTGATTATTTTTCTTAAACGTTGATTACAATATATAGGAAATCAAGACATAAAAATAGAAAAGGATAAACAATATGGAAACCTAAGTAGAGTGTAATAAGGAAACTAATAATAGATAAACTTAAATAATACAATAAACTTTATTTATTTATTTTTTTAGAACAACGACTTTCTTTTTTGTGTTTAGACCACCGCACTTCCTAAATTAGAGAGTCATGTTGCCTCACTCTGATCAGACTATATCACATTATGTTATATTTTATTATCATAAGCTAGCAACACATTTTTGTGTGTTTGATATGTAACACACTAATATGTTTAGCACGGCTATTAATTTTGAACACAAAACTTTAAATAAACGTATCATTTCTTAAGCAATAACACAAACATGTTTAATAAGCTTGTTACACGAGATGTTAACACAATGTATACTCGTTTATATATAACACAAGAAACGTTTATACAATGCACACTAATTACCATCATATTTCTGGATACCTATTCCGTTTAAAATAACTAAAGTTTTGTGCTACTTATCTATACTATATATAATGCATGAAACATGGGCAAATTAAGACACCTACATATTAAGTAATTCACAACTTGTAAAGCTTAAGGTACACCTTCTATAGCATGTAAGATAAGGACAAACTTGTCCAATTAAAATATACATGAAAAAAGTTACAACGTTGCCCCCTCATCTTTACTCAACTTTTGTAAATTTAAAAAATTATTACAAATTTGAACATTCATCTTTACCTATGTATTCTTTTTTATTTTAATTGTAACCAACGTTTTCCAACGGCCGTAACTTGTTCATACGTTAATACATTTTTTTAAAAATTACACCACAAAAACGAGCATTTTATTGTCTTTAATTTGAGTATGGTATTGCTATAGTTTTTTTTAATTAAAAAAATTAACATGTTACATATAGGCGTTCACAATTCAGTTTTAACGGTTTCTAAGTTAAATAGTGAGCTAAACCGTGGGTTTGATTTTTTTTTCATTGAAAATGAAAACTAAAGCATCAAAAATTTAAACTAAATCGTTACTAATGGTTTGTTTTCATGCATTGAGTTTCAATAATAAGTTTACAGTCCGGCCTGATTTTATATGGCCTATATTTGGTATAAATCGTAAACCGAACTGTTTTCTATGGTTTGAACATTCAGAAACCAGCTAATCAAAAGTGGCGATTGGTTTAAACGTTTTCAAGATTTCAAACGAACTTTGAACATCCGTAATTGTTACATGATTACTAGGATTTTGGTTACCCGCAGCATCACATGGGCACCCGTCTAATTATTACCTAATTCTGATTTCAATTTTGCTAAATACTAAATTGAAAAATCTTATCATAATAAATAACTCAATCTGTCATATGTCTGCTTCTATTGAAGTCTGTAACTATGTTTTTGCCTTTCTTTTCTATTATACAAGTGGGTGGCCCACGTTTCACGTTGGGTTTGTAAGAGTTAAATCTAACCCGACCTCTAGCCCGACTTGCCTTAGACGCTGATTATATTTGGGTATTATTTTTATTCCAATATAACCCAACCTCTATGTCACACCCTCACTTAAGGCCTAGGCGTGTGACCAATAGTTGGTACCAGTTTTGAAAATATATCAAAGTTTTAGCGGGAGTCTTTAATTTATAATAAAAGATTAATTTATGTTTTGAAACATTAGTTTATTTGTAATATTTAATAAAATACTGATTTAATAGAAAGCTTCTCGAATAATAAATATTCGAAAGTTTGATTTTTAAACATTTGTTTTATTTATAAAACTTGTTTGAATATTGTTTGTAATATTTTAATAATTTAAAATATTAAGTCATCTCTACCTTGCGAGCATCTATCTCCATGAGTTGGCTATAATTCCATGCTACATGTGCGAACTTTATTTCCTGTAATATTTGGGGGGGGGGAAATAAGTCAGCAATATGTTGGTGAATCGTTGACTCTAAAAACATTTTATAAATCTTTCTTTGACTGACAAGATAGTTTTCATGAAACACCCTCAGCAGACATGTCTCTTATTTCTGGGATTTGTACCACTTTCCATACACACACAATTACGGTTCTTCGGGAACTGACGCCCATTGGGAACCGACGACCATTGGGAACGGACGCCAATTGAGAACTTTTATTATGATCTCTAGTCTGCGGCCACGTAGCCTTGACTGATAGACTAGATTAATTATGTTTGGATCCAGACACATTTGTACTCGGTCTGAGTTGCTTTTATTTTCTATCTTGTATTTTAATAGGGATCACGTAATCCCATAAATCTTTATTTTACTTTATTTGTTTAAGATAAACAACTCGTTTATCTTGACTGAAAAAGGTTTAACGTATTCACCTGTGACTGTCTGTTGTGAATGATGTGGTGATCTCGTTTGAAAACTTTTGTGAATGAATGAATGATGGACCTATAATAAAATAGGTTTATATAAATACCCGGATCGTCTCTTAATCCAGCTACAGACCTTTAGTCTGATTTTGATAGCTTAAACCTTGATTGGTTGTTTGTTTGTTTGAATAAAACATTTTGGATATGAATTCCTTCTTTTTATCTATTCCAATCATGTACTATGTTTCTTCTTCAAGAATAAATGTCTATGATATGTTTCTTCTTCAAGAAGAAACGTCATTTATCTATAACCTTTGTATATAAAATCTCATGTTTCTTAATCATAAAGAAACACTAGTTTTTTACTATACCTCTTGTGGATAAAGCTTATTTTTCTTAATATATCCTCATGTATGTGAACACTTACATTTCTTAATCATGAAGAAATTGTATTTTAGTTATAACCTTTGTTTATATAATATTTTGTATTTCTTTTATTATAAAGAAATCTTCTTTTATTATTATCTTTTGATTTTGATCAAGGTCTAGGCTATACCCCTGACTAGGGTCTAAGCCTTTTGGAATAATAATATTTTATTTGAGCAGAACCCCTACCTTGTTGGGCTTATTGTTTTCTAGATTCTCGGACAGCACTTCGACGCTTGCACGTATATTGAGAATCTTGATCAACAACTCCTCGGCACGCAATTCTAGGCAACGTTCGGGTGTCGCCGGGCCGTGCACGTACTTCGAGGCGAGACGTCGGGTCGTCTTGGGTCAGCACGGTTTACGGGGTCGTCACGCGTTACGAGGTCGACACGCAAAACGAGGAGTGCAGGTTGTCGGGATTGTCAGTACGAACTTCGAGGTGTCGTTGGTATATGGTGCGGATTACGAGGTTATGATTTGTCGGGTCGGTGGCAACGAAATCGAGGTAGAGAGAGAAAGTTTCTAGAGAGAGAGAGTGGGGTGGTGTGCATGAAATGAGCCGATGGCCCTCCTATTTATAGCTGAAATACGGTCCATCGCGATACGCGATGACACCTTTCTATTGGTCATCGCGTATCGCGATGACACGCGTTTCTCAGAGAGTGCCGCGTGTCGCCACGTGGCGGACACGTGTCACTTTCTTAAACACCCTATGCCACGTGGCGGACACGTGTCATTTTCTAAGACGCGTTCACACGTGGCTTGCCACGTGTCGCGATGTTTGCCACGTGTCATCTCCGGGTGACACGTGTTGATGTGTCATCAAGGACCATCGCGTATCGCGATGGCCTCCTTGCCTATGCCTGTCGCGTATCGCGATGGGTCAAATATTTTTCATTTTTAATCCCTTTTCTTCTATTGACTTGTTATATTTGGATCAAAATTTTTGAGGATGTTACACTCTAGAATGCCCGTTGATTGAAAGGCAAACCTTCCTTCAAATGAATTCGACACAGGCTCCTTATTTTCTAGACAAGAGCCTTGAATTAGGGAAAAGATGCTTATATGCTAGAATTAGGACTTGATCCAAAGGATTAAACCACACATCAAATATAACCAAGGGAACAAAATTGCAATTAAATTAATATCCAAACACACACATATCATATAATATATCTATATATCTATATACTCTCTCTCTCCCAAATTATTTTTATCTGCATTCCAAATTCTCCAATTCAATTCATCAGCAACGATCAAATTCAATTGAAACCCTAACAAAATGCTGTTTATTCAAATCCACCTATCTCAATTCGATTAATTTCTCCAATTTTCAATTCATCCGATCCAGTTATCCTCCAATCAAAACCCTACCCATTCGAAGCCTTCAATTTCAAAAAACCTAGATTTTGTATACGTGTATCCAACAGTGATGTGTTAGATGAATGCCGATGTATAATTTGAGATTGATCTAATGGAAAAAACTACTTTCTATCGATATAGATTATGTTAATTAGGTTTAATTGACGCAGAGTTGGAGTGTTTGTACACTAGTTTTAGCTAGCTAGCTAGGGTTTTGATCGGATACAAAGTTGTGAATAAGTTAGGGTTTTGTTTTTGTTTCGTGTTGCGAAATGAGCTTGGAGATTGAAGATGACAGCTCGGCGGCGGTCGAGGTGTCCAAATCGGTTATCGAATCAGAAAAGTAATTACTGTGTTTTTGTTTGATGTTAAATTGGGTTTTATCTGTATTTAATTTGTGGGGTTTTTAATTGTGTTTAATACATGATTCAGGAAACCGAGAATTTCGTATACGAAAGAGTTTCTTCTTTCGTTGAGTGAGTTGGAAATTTGCAAAACTTTGCCCAGTGGATTTGACCAGTCAATTCTGAGGTAGATTCTTCTACAATTTTATATTATGTGAAGTAGGGGTGAGTATTTCGGTGCCGGTATTAGATTTGGTATGGTATTCGACACCCATATTTCTTGAAATCTGGTATGGGTATTTTTGCCGGTAGTGGTACGGTACCAATACATTATAGAGAGAATATTTTGTAACGGGTATCGGTACGGTACCGTACCGATAGATGATATTGTATTCAATACTCACCTTTCCTTAATACTCGGTATAGTATTGTCGGTACTGGTATTTATCTCATCCCTAATGTGAAGTTGTGAACTATTGAAGAAATTAAATTTACTGTTGTGTTGTATGATGTGATTGTATTGATTTTTGGTTTATTAATATTAGGGAGTTTGAAGAAAATAGCATACAGGATCGGCCGAGAACTCACGGGAGTTTGCCATTACAGGGCTTTCGCCGTCATGATTTCAGCTCGTCACCGCCTACTAGGGGTGATTCGGGTAGTTACTCTCGTGGAGGTTATGGAAGGTGGGATCAGTCTTCTGGATGGAGTGAGAAAGATGGGGATTCGCAGTCTGATACCAATCAAGGTTTGTTTTTTGAGTGAATAGTTGATATGGTTGATAATCATCGTGAATATTGTGTTATCATTATTTTGTTAACTTGCTTTTAAGTAACCTGCAACTAGATTATTGGAGACCAATCATTTGCTAATGATATTTTAGATTTATAAATTTTTTCTTTGAAAATGCCTTTTTTTAAGTCTTCGAATATATGACTGTGCTATTGTTTAGAGCATGCTGTGTTAGGAAGTAGAAAGACAGACAGCTAAGTTGCCTCTGTGCATGTATGTTATTGCATTAACTGATGAAATATATCAAAGTTGGAATAATAATTATAACTTTTTATAAACGGAATTTTAGACATGTTCTGCTTCATATTAGCTATTAAATGTTTAGTGAGAGTTAAAGACGTGCTTGTGATTATTTGTGTATCGGGTGGTTTACTAGTAGCCATTATAAGATATTCTCTTGTTTGTAATCTTTGACCTACTTTTTTATTTAGTTTTGTATTATTCACCAAATACGCTACTCGTTGACTACCATTAACTACTCTAAAGACGGATCTTTCCGTTTGATGTGATGATATCATATTATTAGTATGGTAATATATGGTGTGAAAGTAGAAAACGTATAATGTGCTATAAACATAATTCCATAAAAGTTTCATTGATTGGATCACGTGTCTTAACAGCCAAGCGGCATTTATGATTGAAAAATTAGGGCTCCCATATTCCCTATATACGTGTTTGTATGCATTTATATTAATCATCGTATTCTTGTTCAGATTCTGGAAGGTCTAATTATGGCAATCAAACTCGGCGATCATGGCAAAATTCCGAGCATGATGGACTTCTTGGCAGCGGTTCTTTTCCAAGACCCTCGGGATTTGCAGGTGGGACCTCTGCTCCAAAGGGCTCCACAAATGAACACTATCATCTCAATAAGAGTAGCGAGGCATATCAACCACCTCGCCCTTTCAAGGTTTTAATCTATAAATTTGCTTTCTTAACCTTTTTTAAATCATCATAAATACTTTTCCGAATGAATCTCTGTGTGTGAATGTGTTATTAAGTGGTGGCAATTTCAACCCATTTACTTATGAATAAGCATGTAAGCAAACTGAATGAGCACGAACGGAGCATGTTCGTGTTCGTTCGTTTAACTTTAACCGAATAAACAATCAAACTTGAACAATTAATCGAACGGGGTTTCCTAATTTTTAGAGACCTTTTATAAACACACAAAGGATTTACTTGTTACTAATACAACCCAGTCTCTGTTCTTCTTTAGACCCCTTTTTTACTCCGATAGTATCATAGATTGCGCCAATGCAGAGGAAATGAATGCATTTTATACTATACTATTTTATACTATACTATTACGTTTAGAAAATGAGTGTGCTCCCTTATGCTCGTTTGTTAATAGTATACGTGAATGCTTCGTGAATGAACGTAATTGGTAATAAATGAAAAAAACATAATTGAGCGAACAACAATTATAAGTAAAATTGTGCATAAATCTGTTGGGCCTAAAATATCTCTAAAACCAGACTAAATTGTAATGGCCAATCGCAAAACTAGAATAAATTGTAATGAGCCTAAATTATTTTGCTTAAACAAACATAAACTAATGAACATATATGGAAGTAAACGAATGAACATAAATGAACAAACATTCACAAACATAAATGAACGAACGTGCACAAACATAAATGAACGAACAAGATATGTGTTCATGTTTGTTTAACTAGATGAACAAAGTGTTTTTGTTCATTCATTATTAAATAAACGAACATTTCGTCAAACAGTTCACGAACAGTTTGCTGAATGTTCGGTTCGTTTACATGCCTACTCTTGAACAATTGAACATGTCTATTCATGTTATTTCATCTCTAAATGGTAAAATCACAAAAGTTACCTCATAGGTGTGTGTTTTCTTATATTCATATTTATTGTTTTGTTAGGCGGGCCCGCCTTCCCGTCCAAACACTCACGACTCTTTCAATGATGAAACATTTGGTTCCATTGAGACTACGAGTCAAGATAGAGCAGAAGAAGAAAGGAAAAGAAGAGGTAACATATTTGTATAAACTACATTTCCTAAATTTGTTTTCTGTTGGTGGTTACAAATTGATGGTCTGGACAGTTGACTTATGCTTTCTAATATTCTTTCAGCTTCTTTTGAGTTAATGAGGAAGGAGCAACAGAAAGTTTTACAGGAAAAACAGAAAACGAATGCCAATAAGATTAAAACTGATGACTTTACAGACCTTGTTTTGGAGGAGATTAAGGAAGAAGAGGTTCTAAAGGATGATTCTGGGAAATCATCTATGATATCGCAGTCCTCAAAACCGCGCCCACTTGTACCCCCGGGATTTAAAAGTACAATACTTGAGAAGAGCTCAAACACAAAATCGATTTCTTCAATTGAAAAAGAGGTAAGTTATCTAAAGATATAAAGTTATTATGCCTGTAAATGAACCTTACGAACAGGAATGGATTTGTTTTGGTTCGTTTAACTTTAACTGAACAAACAATTGACCATGAACAGTTACACAAATGTGTTTTTTTTGTTAGTGTTCATTCCTTAAGAAATTGAATGTGTTCGTGTTAGTTTATGTTCATTCGTTAACAAATTATAGTGAACATTTGACCAACGTAAACGGACGAACATAACTGAACATGGATGAACAAACTTAACTGAGCTAAAACCCAGTAAAAGTAAATATGAACAATAACGTGTTGGGTCTCAAAAGTCAATAAAACAAGAATAAATTGTTGGGCGTAGAAAATTTAAATGGATGTCCAAACGAACAAACATAAATGAATTTAAACGAAAGATCAAGAGCATATTTGAATAAACAAGACCTGCGCTTATGTTCGTTCGTTTAACTAATTGAACGAAATAATTTGTTCATGTTTGTTCGTTTATGGAATAAACAAACTTCTCACCGAACGGTGCAAAACCGTTCACTCAATATTCGGTCTGAGGCCTAAAAATTATGTATTTATATAGCATGCTTATTTCTAATTAATGTGCTAGATAATGCTGATTAATAGTTTGTAGAGGTAATTGTTTCAGTCTTTTTACTTGTGAATAACTAAAAATGGGAACAGATTAATATTTTGAAAGTGTCAAACGGGTCAAAAGTCTCTTACTCAAAGTGTGTCTTTAATGCATAAATTCTCTTAAACGGTGTTATAAGTTAGCTGGTCATTGAAATATTATACATTTTTTAATCATATTTGACACATTGTTTTATTGTTCTTTAAAAAAAATTAAGATGTGTTTTGGGTTGACCCAATCAAACTCGACCCAAAAAAGGTCAACTAAACTTGTTAAGAATAAAGTTGACAATCCTATAATCTTTTAACTGACCTATATCTTGTTCGTTATTTGCACAGAATCCAAAATCTGGAATAGAGGAATTCTATTTGCTTGATAAGGACAATAACCACACTCAAAACGGGACCCTCGATAACCAGGTCAACATACCGTCAGCTGATCATCATTTGCACAGAAACTCAGGTTTTTCAGAAGTCCACGAAGCTGTCGATGGTGAAGTTTTTGAACTCGCGACAAACAAAATTATTAGCAATTCCAGTCAGGAAAGTACAACCTCCATCCTCGGGAAGTTTTTCGGCACTGGTCCAACAGTTAAAGATGGTGGCCCCACAAGTTTTCTTGAGGTACATGCTTAAATAATAAGATTGTGTTTTAGATTTTGTTAGTAAAACTGTAAAGTTTGAACAAGCCTGTGTTGCGTACATTAATGTAATTATAGGCCTGTAAACAAACCAAATGAACACACAAAAGTTTTCTTGAGGTACACGTTTAAATAATATGATTATGTTTTAGAATTTGTTAATAAAACTGTAAAGTTTGAGCAAGCATGAGTTGCGTACATTAATGTAATTATAGGCCTGTAAACAAACCAAATGAACACACAAAAGTTTTCTTGAGGTACACGTTTAAATAATATGATTATGTTTTCGATTTTGTTAATAAAACTGTAAGGTTTGAGCAAGCATGCGTTGCGTACATTAATGTAATTATAGGCCTGTAAACAAACCAAATGAACACACAAAAGTTTTCTTGAGGTACACGTTTAAATAATATGATTATGTTTTAGATTTTGTTAATAAAACTGTAAAGTTTGAGCAAGCATGCGTTGCTTGCATTAATGTAATGATAGGCCTGTAAATGAACCAAATGAACACAAACAGTTAAGCGAGCGGGGTTTTTTGTTCTTGTTCGTTAAGAAAATGAACTTGCTCATGTTCGTTTGTTGACAGTATAACGAATGGTTCATGAATGTAAACAAACATAAACGAACGAATATAACAGAAATATAAACGAACATAACTGAGCCAACACCAATAAAGTAAATGTGAAATATTGATATGTGGGGCCTAATTGTAATATGTGATTTTTTAATGTAATATAACTAGACAATGTAACGGGCCTAACCATAGCAGACAGAAACAAACTATCATGAACGAGACAAGTGTACATGTTTGTTTATTAAATAAACAAACATAAATGAACTTCCTGCCGTTCGGTTCACAAACTTTTTACTGAATGTTGTGTTCGTTTACAGGTCTAATGATTTTACTTTTTTGTCCTGCAGCAGAAGAGTAAACCATACGATTCCTTTAATGTCCAATCATCTAAATTTGCTCAGTGGTTTAATGGAGACGGTATATTAATCTTCACATCTAATAATATGTGTTTATCTGGTTTTATCCTCTTTATATGTGACAAATTTTATTTCTTTTTATATATTAATATATTGCAGAAAAGAAACCTTTGGATAGTCTCTCATCTAGCAGACCAAATGACTTGCTTTCACTGATTGGTGGTGGTGACAAAGCTACCGACTCCATTGCACAAGAGTTACCATACAAGGGATTTGGGATTACCGAAACGCCGTCCGGCCCGAAACATTTGTTCAACAATTTTCGGCAGGAGTCTGCACCACCTCCGGTTGCCGCAGTCCTTACATGTGAAGACCTTGAACAAACTATACTGTCAGAGTACAGTGAAAAGGGTTCAAATATGCTGCCACCTGTTCTCAATTGGAACGCTTCTAGCCAAGAAAATGCAAATGCTGTTACAGTTGATAATCATGCAACTAATCACTTGCTTTCATTGTTACAAAAAGGACCCACTGCTGATAATGGACCAAATACAAACATCGGACCTATCGAGGCTCATCAGGCCCATCCTATTTCTGAAAAGCCAAAAGATGGTACTAATCAGGAAGCGGCTATTACGGGTCAGAATCTGTCACTTGAAGCCCTTTTTGGGAGCGCTTTCATGAAAGAGCTGCAGTCAGCTCAAGCACCTGTTTCTGCACAGCGGGCCCCACCTGAGTCTGCTCTTGTACCTAATGTTGATGGAACGGGGCCCACCATGACAAATTATGAAACCAACCCTTTGTTGTTAAAACAGAAACAGCCTGCCCAGTCAGATGATTCTCAAAACTGGTTGAACTTTGATGGTCAACGGGTGGGTGTTGACCCGCCCCGTGATTTTCAGCTTCCTGAAGAGGATAGCCTGATTTTAGATCCTGCAATTGCAAATGCCGGTTATTCGAATATAGGGAAAGTGTCAATGCCACCTGCTGATGTGGCGTTTGATATATCTGAGAAACTTGCGGCTCTTAACTCTGGTAACCGATTTGTTCGTGGACCATATGACATGTTGGAGCCTGAAAGACAATTTGGCAATAACCGGAGACCAATGTTTCATCCTTTAGATCTGAACCCAAACCCTCAACTTATGAATTCTCAGATGAGATTTCCCGAGCATCTTATGCAACGTGACAGTCATGTTAACCAGCAGTTTCCAGTAAGTATGCCAGTTGGCCCAGGAAGTATGCCGGTTGGCCCAGTTTCTTTTAATCATCCTGATGCTAGGGTTACAGGGTTTGATATTCCTGTTAATGTTCATCCTCAAATGTTGCCACAAATGAGGATGCAAAACAATGTACCACCACCTCACATGCTGCGTGATCTTCAGAGGCCTCAAGCATCCGGTTTTATGCCAGATCATGGGTTCCCGTTTTCAAATCAGCAGCAGACCAACATTGGTGGACTCGGTTTGCCATTATCTGGTAATTTCTTCATACTTTTATTTAGGGTGTTTGTCATTGTGTTTTGAAACCATAGGGGTGCTAAATGGGCCATGATCGTGTGTAGGAGTGTTCCATCAGTTTTGTTTATTGTTATTTGGTTTGGGGTATTATTTGGGCATAACCGAAAACTGGACAGAACTGAATTCGGTAAGGTTCAAACCGTATCAAATTGTTATTTGTTAGTTGGTTTACTTGGGTTCTTCCGTTTGAACTGATTTCAACAATTATTAAACCGAAAACCAAATTGGTAATTTGGTTTCAGTTTAGAATTGAACTGAAAACCAAATAATGAATACCCTTAATGGCATGTAGGGCTGTCATAACATGTCAGACACGACACGATACGATAAGATACGATGACATGTGGTGCTAAACATGAACACGACACGATAACTAATTGTGTCATTTTTTCCAAACACGAACACAAACCTGTTAACTGATAGGTTAACACGTAAAGACCTGTTAAAGGGGCCTGTTTAAAGTCACATCGAATAATACATGTGTATGAAACACAAAGGTTCAAAACGAGCATAAAAGTCTTAAATAATACATAATTCATAACAGATTTAAAACAAAATACCTCAAATCTATAACATACTTGAAACAAAAAACTATTGAATCAAATCATAACAACCATTTAAAATATAATATCAGGTTTTGATGGGCACGAGTGAAACGTCGTATCTAGGTGGACTTTAGGTTTAGGACTTTATGAGTGTATATTATTATTTTTTTAAATTAAAAATCTAAACATGTTACTAACATGCTAACATGCCTTTAACCCATAGTTGTTAGTAGCGGTCGATAGCAACAAGCTACCTATATGCTACGTAGCGATAGCGATCAAGTAGCGAGTGCTATTTTATGTTTAACGATACACTAGAATTTTTTTTAAATAAAAATATATGTATTTTTATACATATATTTAACAAACAAATGTATTTATAAGTATATTATCCAGCTAGAATATAGGGTTTAATATAGCTATTATATATATATATTAAAAACTAACATTTTGTTCCTCTCACAAATATACTATTCATGAAATCCTTGCTTCTCCACCATACACTTGGATGGTCACTAACCTATGTTTGTTTTATAGAGCTCATCTGTCTCTCAATTTGCCAAACGTTCACAGGATGTTTCTCTCTCTATATACGTCTTTTGGTGGCTGCCTTTACTATTGCCGGGTTCTGTTGGGCGCCATAGGCGGTGGTTTATCGGCCGTCGGAGTAGAACGTCGTCTGCCGTTGCCGGGTTCTGATTCGGAGCCCTTGGTGGCGAGCTGTTAATGGTTCACTGACGCCAGGGACGTGTATATCACTGCATCAGTCACTGTCTTCTGGTGGTCGCCTTTACTGTTGCCAGATTTGACGACTGTTTTCCGGGGCTGCCGTTTGTTGTTGCTGACATCTGATTCATAACCCCTGGCGGCGATCGAGCTGTGTTGCGAACCGTGGTTTAGTATAGCTATTTCTATTAAAACAAAATAAAAACTAAATAAGCCTGAAAGATCGCTATTCTTCACGCTATTCAGCGCTAAATATGAGATAGCGATGAACTTCTGCTATGCTACAAAGCTTGCTATTGCAAGCACTAACACGCTATTGACAGCTATGCTTTAACCTGTTAAGACACGAAACCAGTTAAGCTCAAACCCAAACCTGTTAAAACCCGTATCGTGTCGTGTTAACAGGTCCGTGCCAAACCCAAACCTGTTAAAACCCCTGTTGTGCCATTGGAACTAGTGTTGCATGCTGACACGAACATGACCCATTTGACACGGAACTTTATTTTGTTTCTTTTTGCATATTAATAGTTACAGTTTTACAATTTAAAATTACTATCAAAATTTTAATTTTATTTTATTTCTTATCTTTTAAATTTTGGCTTAAAATACCCAATCTATTATAAGTATAACATAACAATATTTAGTGTTTTATTTATAAAAAGAAATAGGTTAAAACGGCCGTTAACCCACCACGTGTTTAGTTAAATGTCTTTGCGTGTTTGACGCGAATCCCTTTAGACACAACCCAAACTTGCAAGTTTCATGATAGGTTCGTGTTATGTACTCGTGTCAGAAATTCAGACCCTTATATGAAGTAAGATGTAAAATGGAAATATGGAACAATCAGATAAACAAGTTCTCTTCTTCAACTTGCTTTTGTTTTACTAATACTGAACTTGTGGTTTCCAGTTGGTGGTGGTAGCAGTGGAAGCAACCATCCGGAAGCATTTCAGAGGATGATGGAGATGGAGCGGTGGGCTCAGTCAAAGCAGCAGGTGCGTCCGGTGAACACAGGGCATAACCAGGGGATGTATGGGCAGGGGCAGGGGCAGGGGCATGAGTTGGATATGGGCTTCCGATACAGATAGATGATCGTTGTGGTGTCGTGTACATGGGTTGTTGTTTGCTACCCAAATCCGCATCTGTAGCAAAGATGTGGGAAAGTTGTTTGTTTAGATTGTTGGACAAAGTATTGTAGTTCTTGCTTTATACCATTTGCTGAGATTCTGGATGTAGATTCCTGATGTTTTATGTTGTAATGCATATTTACTTACAGGGTTAGTTTTGTTTATTGGTGTACTTAACTTACTCATGCTATCATAAGAACATAGACAAAAAATATAGGTTTTGAGTCGGGTAATATAACCCGTTACTAAACGTAATGGGTTGGTCTGAACATGAGTCATTTAATAAATGGGTTCGTGTTCATAAACGGGTCAACCGTTTTAACCTGTTTTAACGTAATCTTTAAAACTTTCCTATGTTAAATTTTTTGAAAGGGGGCCATATGAACGTAAACTATTTGATTTTAGAAGTGAAGTTAATTGAAAAAACAAAACAAAAAAAGGGTTCATTTGAGATGGTTTTTAATTGTTTAAATTGTTAATAATTCAATGAACGCAAAAAGTTAGTAAAGAAATTGTTAGTTATATGTGGTTTAGTGTAGGTATGTGCCATTCTTTGGTGTGCAGTGTGTTGCAGTAGTAAGAACTACTAAACTAGTAGTAAAAACCTTGCCTTTTTAAATTTATTATTATTATTATTATTATTATTATTATTATTATTATTATTATTATCATTTGTCAATTTTGTTGGATTAAGACAATCAAATATTTGAGCTATACCTTGTTCGAGGTTGTCAGTTCGAATCCCGAGTCTATCCGGGTTTTCGTCACACCATGTGTTACGGTAGAGAGTTCTGCTCTTGTAGCAGCACAACGACTGTCAAGTTGTAGTCGGCGGCATGGTTTTCCAGAGGAACGCCCAAGCCAAACTCTAAAGCCAGTGTGAACCCGGTTAAGACAACATAGTCTGACAAGAATGATACAAGAGCTCTCCAACTTGGGGAGTGCGGTGACTTAAAACACAAGAAAGTCGTCATTCCAAAAAAAATGTCATGTATTTGAAACAAACTAAAAGGTTAAATTACAAAAATTTAAAAATCTTAAAATTAACCCCCCCCCCCCCCCCCCCCCCGGTTCCCATTAAAGTGTCCATATTTTCTTTTTTGTTTGTGTCATTACAAATGTTATTAGTTAATTTCTAAGTTTATACCTAATACAACTAACATTAATAAACAATATTGATGGACTCAATTTTCAATGGTATTATTGTAATTTGGTAAGCAAAAAAACTAATCATTCAATCAGCATTGAACTGGTGTTTTTCAAACCATGACATTTTTAATAAAACGAGGAAGTAATACACATAATAATAGAACAAACTAAAAAGTTATAAATTTGCATGTCAATTGTTATAGATATAATACTAAACAATTAAATAACAAATTAGTAAATTAAAAAAAAAGAAGAAAAAAAATAAAACCTTTTGTAAACTAGAATTGATGTTTTGCAGTTACTTTACCATCTTTATCATAAATCAAAAGCTTAATTTCTTTTTGTTTAGTGTCAAATTTTTATGAGTATGTCGAACTAGATCGTATACTTATAAAAAGAGTTTATGGAGATGCAGGCAGGCAACCCCATGTAAACTACATGGGTTCGCCCCTACATAACATGAGACAATGTTTTTGGTGTAAACATGGTTTAGTGCAAACAAATATTCAATAACTTGATTTCTAGTGATGAAGTCAATTAGAAAATGAACCACTTCTATTCTAAGGGCCCATAATTTGTTTTTTATATTTTGCACACTAAATTATTCTAAGGGCTCACAATTAATCGAATCGAAATTGAAAATTCGGTTTTTCAAAAAAACAAATATTAACCGTCGGTTAATGTTTCGGTTCAATTCGTTCGGTTAATTCGGTTTTGGTTCAGCTAATTCGGTTTTCTGTTCACCCCTGTCAATAAGGTTGAGTCGGGCCTACATCCATTTCAGTGTTGGTTAGGTTTGTTAGGATATGGAATCAATAAAAAAACAGAAAAAATTACACAAGAAAAAACCACATGCTATCACAAATTCACAATGCATATTTACACATCAAAAAATAGAAAAAAATTAAAAAGATTCACAAGAACAAGCCACCATCATATCAACATCACATATTTATACAACTTTTATACAAAACACTAAAACACATTTATATAAAACACTGAAAAAAAAAGCCAATTTGAACAAACAATTATACACAAGGGACACTAAACACAACCATTGTTAACTAACCAGACTTGGAAACTTCATTGTAAACCCAGGAACAAAATTGAATTTGACGAACTGAACTCTTAACTCAAGAACTTTATTAATGGTTTTTAGGCAGCGGGAGACATTACTAACGGTGGTTTTGGTGAACTGTTGAGGTGTGTGTTGGACAGGGTACAAACCCGCATCCAAGGCAATCTCTTCTGATGAACGAGAAGAAACTGACGATGAGGATTCCACAAAGAAGAAGAAGAATGAGGGTTTGGAGGAAGGTTTGGGTTTCTTATTTGATTTTTGGTCACAATCTTCAGATTTTCGTTTGGGAATGGATTTAGCCTTTGCGTATGGGTTCGAATCCAGAACACAGTTCAATAATTATTCAGATTTTCAACCTTATAGTTTCATTTTCTTACCATTTCAGTCCAACTAGCTACTTGTTTTCTGTTAAGTGGGGAGGGGTACTATTTGAATCTTTTAAAAACAATAACTATTATTATACTTATTGTTTTATTTCTAAAAAACTTAATATATATATATATATGTGTGTGTGTAATAATGGTTATTCCACCGGTCCATCACAATCGCCCACCGCCGTCGTACCCCGCCGCCACCAGCATCTCTATCATAAGTTCATGACCAACGCCTCAACCCTAATTTGATTCTGCCACCATCTCTCTCAGTCACCAAATCAGCTAGATCTTGAAGCTCTAACGGTGGTTTGATTTTCTGATCACTTAAATGAAATCGACTATATAGTCTATTAGTAGCTACAACATAAGCTCTAGAGAGAACTTCAACACAAACCAAGGCAACCGTGAATTCGTTGAAAAAACGAACATCGGCGAGAAGCTGAAGATCACCTTCTCCACTACAAGAAAGATTGCTATATGAGACTGAAAAATTAGTTTTTCATACACCCAATCATTACCTAATGGTTATCGAGTACTGATTTGCCAGTCCCTAGCCATTAAAACAAAGCTAATCCTGGATACCAGGTTTAGTAACTGCAAATCAGTCCCCATTGTATGCTACCAACATGGACTAATGTTCAATCTCTAATACATAAAGTTTCAGTCATAAATGTATCTCGAAGTACCCCCATCATTTCAGTCCCTAAAATATTTTTTCAAGAACTGCAAATCGGTCTCGGATACTATGGTAAAGAGTTTTGTTCTTGTGACGGCACAACGATTGTCAAGTTGCAGTCGACGGTATGGTTTCCCGGGGGAACGCCCAAGCCAAACTCTGAAGCCAGTGTGGACCCGGTTAAGACAACATAGTTTGACGAGAGTAGGGCACGAGCTCTCCAATTTGGTGAGTGTGATAACCTCAAATACAAGAAAGTCGTTTCAAAACAAAATGTCGCATATTTGGAACTGTAGGTCTTGTGATGGACCTAACAACTAATCCCAAATCAATCCGTAAACTTGGTGAGCGGGAATCACCAAGTTTATCCGGATCTTGGATCAAGAAAACACACACACAATATGAGAAAAAGAAAGAGAAATATGTAGATGATGGAATATTATTTTCTAGAGAGTTACTAGTGTATGGAGTATAACATGGTATTTATACTCCATACCTAGGTTAATTATATCATGGGCCAAATGGGCTTGTCCAATGAGCTTGTTACACCCAAAAGTGTCTTGTACACATACAATGAATAAACGAAAGCAAAATTAAACGATAAATTACATTTAAAAACTATCTAATCTAATACATAATTCTTCTACATTTAGCCCTACAGGAACAAAGGTGAATAATAGTGAAAAACATGCAGTCGTGCTTTGGTGTAGAGTTGGGTCGTTTCCATTTCAACATTTGGGATTCCAAATAGGTGGTAATATGAATTTAATTGATTCGTGGGGAGCTCATGGTTGAGCTATTTAGGATGAGACTTTTTGGTTGGAATTACGGTATTAAAATCGATTCTAAACTCTCTTCCAACGCATTATTTTTAGTTTTAAAGCTCTGACGGGGGTTTTGAAAAAAAATAAACACATTGTGAAGGATGTTTTATTTTGTGTGTGTGTGTGTGGTGGGGGAGAGGGGTCGTAAGAGAAGACAAGATTAATTGGGTTATTAGGGACAAAGTGTCAGCTCCGATTGAATATGGTGGACTTGGTTTGGGGGTGCTACGGTATGCAAACCTCTCTTTACTAGTTAATTAGCGTTTGGTATGTATGAATGAGAGGCGAAATGAAATGGACCATTATGATGGAATGAAAAAAAATGTGTCTGGTTGGTCAATGAAATGGAATCACCCATTAGGCCATTACCATGTTCATTCCATTCCCCCCTAAAACACCCCAAATTCATTTCATCGACCCCCCTTGTTTTTTTTTCATTACATCCCTCTTTCACACAGTATCACCTTCACAACCCTCAAACCACAACTACCCATTGCCCTTTCACCACCACCGACTCCATCGCCCGCTACCACCCACCACCGCCTCCGCCGCCCACGACCACCACCACCAACCACTAACAGTGTTGCCCGCCACCTCCACCACCAACCATTGTCCCGGCCATAACCACCACCACCCACCTCCGCCGCCACCACCCACCACCACCTAACAAAGCCGCCTACCACCGCCACCACCAACCATCGTCCGCTACCCTTTGCTTAGCACCACCACCCACTATCACCATCACCTGCCACCACCAACAATCACTCCCGACTCCCGCTATAGCCACCGCCGCTTACTACCATTTTTATTTAATTCCCGCTTTTTCTAGCTTACTAAAAAAATAAAAACTAATAATTTATTAATTTCATTCCCACATGATAACCAAACATGTCAATGGAATTGTAATGATCTATTCCATTACCTCGTTCATTCCATTCCCTCGCACATTCCATTCCATCATCCATTCCATTACCCCATACCAAGCAAACCCTAAACGTGGTGGTAATTTATGAATGAGAGAACAAATATTTGGTGGAAGGTAATTTGGTCTTTACATCACTCATCTAAACGTGGTCATTTATACCGGTAAAAATTTATTGTGTGGGCCCGTGGAGATAAATAGTAAAAATCTCTTCAAAACTCGAGTCGGCTGGAATCGAGTCAGGCAAATCTATCTGGCCAGAAGTATTAAGTTGGGGGGGGGGGGGACTTGGTTTTGGTTAGATAGTTGGTGTGGCGATAGTTCGTTATGTGAGCGATTATTTCTCATTTTCTTTCTTCAAAAATCGAAATGGTGTTTGTGTGACATTCGTCAAATTCGAGTCTCGAGTTGTTTTTCGTTTTGTAAACTTTTATTACGTGAACCCGACTCAACATTTTTAGAACTTTATTTATTTATTATACAATATTATATTATATATTTCGATCACCAATAAATTGATGTTTTGTCAATAGTGTCGTTGAGAAAACATAGAGGATTTAAACTGATTTTCGTAAACTCGTTATAACTTTGGAAACATTTAAACTCGTTTTAAACCATTATTAGAACTTGAGGGGCCAAAGGGGTAACATTTATAACCCACCTATTTAATCAAAAAAACCCTAACCCTACCTTATATCATTCACAGCCGCCACCCCTTTCTCTCTCGAAATTCCGGCGACCGGAATCGGCTCCGGCGAGCCCGATTTTCCGGCAAGACCACCATCTCCGGCAACGCCACCACCATACACCACACCACCACCTTCATCGTAGCCATCACACCAGCCGCCACCCTCTTCATCTCTTTCTATTCCGGTAACGGTCCGGCGACCTCGGAACCTGCGGCGACGCCAAACACCTCCGATACACCACCACCGTACCCCCACTGCCTCTCCTTCCCTTCCTTCGTAAATCCGGCAAGCCCTCTCCCTCTACACGTTTTTCCGGTGACCGGAAAACCGGCCACCGGTGTACCGCAGCCTCTCTATCTCCCTCGGCGCTCTCTCTCTCTCTCTCGGTTTCCGTCTCCAGCAGGTGCGACTCGTTTCATTCCTCGGTATAGAGCCGTGACTCGTGAACAACTAATAGGTAAATTAACAATTGTGGGTTTAACTTTGAGTTGTTTAACAAATTGTTATATTGGTTCGGTTTGGTTGGTACGTTAGTTATTAAACTAGAGGTCTCGAGTTCGGGTCATCCTAGATCGGTTTTTGGTATTGTTTTCTTGTTATACTTAATAAATTTATTATTACTATTAATATTAACATAAATACGTAAAGATTATTATTATTTTTATTATTATTATTATTAACTAGATTATTATTAGTATTATCATTATTATTATTAACAAGATTATTATTATTATTACTATTATCTTTTAACAAAACTATTATTATTATCATTATTATTATAAATATTAAAGTTGTTATTAATATTATTAAAGATCATATTATTATTATCTTCATATTATTATCATTAATTATTAGCAATAATATCATTATAGTTATTTTGTGAACTCGTTTAGAAATCGAACCAACATCGTGTATGGTAATATTATTTACTATCAACATTACTTATTATTATTACTATTTTATCAACAACACTTAAAATTTATACCAAGATTTTATTCTTTAACTATTATTAATAGTATTATTAATAATAATTATTGATATAATTATTATACGATATTAGTATTATTAGTAATAGTCATGGTTATTATCATTAACTTATATATCTATACATATATATATATATATATATAACATATTTTAAAATCATTATTATCATTTTTATCTTTAACATTAATAATATTATTATAAACTTTATTATCAGTTCATTTTTATACAACTGAGCTCTTGATTTAAAACTCGTCTTGTTTCTTTTAATATTGGTTTAACTATTTAAAAGCCCAATAAAATAATATTATTTTATTTTAATTGTCATTTAAGTACGAGTCCCTAACCACATTAACAAATTAACCGATAATCCGATTTACAACCGAACCGTCCCATCCAATGTTTCCAATATAGTTTCATTATGGTTTCAAGTTCATTAATATATTTTATTTATTCGTTTTCAATTAGCTTTCAAGTCGGATTCGTTCGTTTCGTTTAGAAGCTTTCTATATGTCGATCACTTATTTAATTTCTCAATTCATCAATCGAGGTGAGTACTTTCATACCCCGTTTTCCATCTTCCGTTTTGGGGTGACATTTCATACTTATCAAACTAAATGCTTTATTTACTTGAATCTTAAACCCACAAACGTGATTGTATACATTACTTAAATACTTGCTTGATTTGGTGTTCTATGCTATATGTCTATGTGTTTATCGTTTTCGGTTGGTTGAATCTATAAATCCTAGACTACTTGGCATCCCCTTGTAGCAAGGTGTCGTTAACGTAATGCAATTAAAGATATTCTATTAAATCCTAGACTACTTGGCAACCCCTTGTAGCTAGGTGGCGCTAACGTAATTCTATTAGCGATTGTCAATTTATCCAAGTTGTTGCTTTTATTTATTGTTTTGTATAAAAGTTTTGTGGCTTTTTATTACTATATACTTATATGCTCAAACTTATGAATTGCTCACCAACCTTTGTGTTGACAAACTTTATTTTATGAAATGTTACAGGTTTGACTTTTGTTGACTCGAGGACTTGATGAAAACGTTACCAAGACTATTAGGATATTAGTAAAACGAACAACATAATTGCTACTTGTATTCAACTTGTTTGTGTGGACGAGATGTGTTGTTTATTGATTTGTTGAAATAAAATGAGTTGATTAAATATTGTCACTTTAAATAGTGTCTTGTGTATTTGTCCAATCACGTTGCACCCCGGCATGTTCCGCCTTTGGTCGGGGTGTGACAGTTTGCGGGCAGATCGACTCTTCATGATGGACGTTTTGATGGTGAGGAGTCGATAAACGATGTTTTTAGTGTGGTTTAGCTCAAGTGGTTTGGTGTTTTATTGCTCAATTGTGCAAGGTAGTCTCTATATATGCTTTTAGTGTTCGGGATTTGGTTGAGTTATACAAGTAATCAACGCTTCCTAAAGATAAAGCTAAAGCCCTTCATGTGGTTTGTTTGATGGGTATGTGTTGTCTTTGGAAGAAATGGAATGCATTAGTTCACGAAGGGGTACCAATATAATTACATAGTTTGGTAGAAGAAATAAAAGTGTTTGACTTTATTTGGGTAAAGCATAAGTCAAAAAGTGTTGGGTTAACATGGAAAGATTGGGGTAGTTTTCGAGTTTATGAACATTTGTTGTATTTTGTATTGTTTTGGTGGCAGGGGCATGTACCATTTTGGTTTGCGTTTTATTTGTAGGTGATGTTGTAATTGGTGGCTTCTAGCACCTTGCTAGAGTGTTAATAAAATTTGTTGGTAGTTAAATAAAATACATTTGAAGTATGTTTATATATATGTTTTTATATTTATGTATGCTTAACCTTTGAGTGTGTATTTACGCTTTAAGTACGCTTTATAAATGCGTTCTAATATGTTTTTATGTTTAAGCATTAACAATATATCAACACTTATGTATTACTAACTTCGCGTGAACGCCCGGTCTTTCTCTGTCGTCAACTCTACATCATTGTCGTTCTGAGTCTATTTTAGGTCAAAATTGACTAAGATCCAATCCCTTTTTTCCATGATAAATGTGAGTGCACATCGTGACGCATTGGAGGGCATCATGCATTTTAAAACCACGAGTATAATGTTATAAACCTAACGAGTTAAATCATCATTTAACTCATTAGTTATGTTCAACTTTTGTTCTTAATTTTCGTTAATTACACAAATTATCCTTTACATTACGATTTGTTACACATTTCAGATGGTTTTATCATACAAAGACCGTTTTACCCAAAAACCAACACACCACTTAAATGATCCCCATATTTCACACTTTATTTGCGTACATCTTTGATGTATTTCTCTATCAACAAATGCATTTATTTATTTTTTATTTATTTCTTTTTACCATTTTCAAGTGTAAAATGGTCTGATATCTGCGCTCCACCGTCGATCACTCGATCCTCTAGTCAACATAGGCATCTTCAACTTCTCTTTCGACTACAATACAACACTCGGAAACTGCTTCCAATAATCGCGGTACCTCAAGATCACAAAACAAACCTAAAAACCAAACAGATAACTTTACACAATCACATTAATACAACATTAACGAGCTTAAATAGTAAAGTAATCGCGGTATACAACCCCACAACAGTGGGTTGGTTATTCATTGATTTCATAAATGAACTTTACATTATATCAAAAGGCCAAGAAACAAAAGCTACACTTCCACAGGGAGATCGCATACCAAAACCGAAACCTATCTACAAAAACAACTTTTCAAGCAAACCCGCAACCGATTTCTTTCGCTTTTTATCGCCACTGGCCCAATGGGTAGCTTGGTCTATAAAAACTGGACATTTAAACCCTGAGTATGTTAACCATTTTTGGTTATGCAGAAAGAGATAAAAAGGTCAAAAGAATCTCCTCCTGAAACTGCGTGTAGTCGCTTGATACGACCGCATGAGCAAACCAACACCAATCCCGATACCAAGACACATCCCGAGACCGATCCCGACGCCTACTCTTACACCAGCATTGAACCATGTGAGCTGACCATCCTCATCATAATACATCTCATCCGAATAGTAGCTTGGTCTCACTTTCACTTCTGATTCATATTCATAGCCTTCTTCGCCTGTATGCTGAAAAAAGAAAAAGATATCATTTAAACCACGCATTTATTTAGTTATTAGTTTTAATTCTAGATGGTGCACATCAAGACTAGGAGTGTAAACGAGCGGAGCCGAACCTCAGCTCAATAAGGCTCGAGCTCGGCTCGTTTTGACTTACAGTAGCTTGAGCGTGAGCTCGGCTTGCTTCGAGCTTTGAATCTAAGGCTTGAGTTTGGCTCGTGAGGCTCGTTTCAAGCTTGAGCTCGGCTCGTTTATTATTTAGTAATTTATATCCATTTATAAATATTTTAATATATTTTGAGAAAATCCTTTAACTAGCCTAAGCTCAGCTAGAGCTCGTGTGCAGTAGCATAAACAAGCCAAAGCTTGGCTTGAGCTCAGTTATGCAGTGTGAAATTAACACATAGCAGCTTGGCTCCGCTTGAAAACTAAACGGGCTTTATTTAAGGCTCAGGCTCCGCTTGTTTTGAGCCTTTTATCAATCTGATTTCAAGTAGCTCGTGAGCAGCTTGGCCAATATACACCGCTCGTATACACCCCGAAACAAGACCTATGAAACGAGGAGGTGTCTGGATTTGTGTTTAATCCAGTTATTGCAACTTGAAATAGCATTAATCAGTTAATTACTGCATTTCACTATCTGCATTATTACTTTGATAAATCATAAGAAGCTAATTACCATCAATTTCCGCTGCCGAACACCACCATTCTCCCTCACCGGCTCCTCCTTATCCACCTCCTCATCCTCCGGAATCGCATCCAACATCCCACACTTCAAACCCCGTCTCCTCGGACTAACTTGAACCGTCTTCGTCAATATCACCAGCTTCGTCAATATCACCGGCACCGACGAACAACACCCCGCTATATAAACCTCAACCAACGCCAACAACCCCCCAAACTTCACTATATTCCCCGCGTAAAAGTCCATCCCCCAACCCGTCTTCAATCTACCCGTACCCGTATCCATAATAATAATAATAATATTATTATTATTATTATTATTATTATTATTATTATTATTATTATTATTATTATTATTATTATTATTATCAATTCTCTCCAAAGACCCACATAAAATCATATTATTATAATCTGATTCATCATCAATTACTTCAAATTCAACAGCCCCTGAAACCCTAATATTATCCGTACTCACATACGTCACTTCTGACGACGATTTACCAACATGATCACGTCTTTACGTTACTAACGCAGTGTCCGTTGACGGAACCCTAACGCCGTTAATGTCTAACAGCACACCCATTTCACGGCGGAGCGGTGTTGCAGGGTGTGATTCGGACGTAAAATAACCGGATTTCTAACCGACCCGAACCGCTTGGATCCATTTGGATTGGAATTAGAAGGTGGGTTTCATGTAATCGGGTGATTCCGGTGGCCGGAATACGGGATTGAGAGAATTTGGAGTACACGCGCCGGGATGTCTGTGACACGTGTGTGAGGAATGACGTCAGGATATATTACCATCGCAAAACAAGGTTAATTTTTTTTTAAACAAGGTTAATTTTAGTTTTAGTTTTTTTTAAATGAGGTAAATGTTGTTTATAATTACTTATATCTATACTGTATATAATACACCAAACAAGGGCAACTTAAGACATTTGATTTTAAGAGTTTTACAAGTGTTAATACATAAAGTACATGTGTAATTAGGGGTATACTTGTCTTTTAAACACAAATCACCCAACTTACAAGTTTGCCCCCTCATATTTAACCATATTCTTTTTTTAGTTTCAATTTTAAACCAACTTCTCACCCACGATTTTTAAACGACAATAAGTTTTCAATATGTTAATATTTTTGTAAAAATATTTCACCATAAAAACGATTATTTTATTCTCTTTAATTTGAGTATAATATTGTTATAAATTTTTCCATTAAAAAAATTAATATGTTACGTAGAGATGTTTAATGTCGGTTTTGATTTTTTTAAGTTATAAGATTGTGAGTCCAACCGTTAGTACCCGTCTTTTGTCATCCAAAACCAAAACTAAACTATTGAAAATTGAAACCAAACTGTTATTAACGGTCCGGTTCTGGTTTGGTTTGGTTTAAAGTTTAAGCTTTGATAATAAAATTTGTTTAAAATGATTATTAATTTAACCATATCATCAATTTCAACTAAGTCAAAATATGATACTTGAAATGATAAAGGAAGTAAAAAACAACCGACTGAAAGTAAAAAACACAGCGGTGAAACCAAATCGATGACTGGTTCAAGGTTTTAAACCGAACCATGAACACTCATAATTGTTACGTGATTAATAGGGTTTGCGTTCAAACACCCGCTGCATCGCGCGAGCACTCTTCTAGTATATATATAATGCATGAGTGAATGACCTCTTAAATTTTAAGAGGTATAATCACACTATTGCTTAAAGTATAATCACTATTGCAATCAATTATGAAAATCTTGGGGTAGTATAATCTTTGTATACTATGATCATGTACGATTAAAGTTTTAGCAATTTAGTTTTAAACATACTTACATTTATGGTCCTTAAACTTAAGGGTAAGTTTTGTTAACTTATTAAATAGTTACATGATACCCTCTTATTCTAAACCAATAACCCCACGAAGTTTTAATGATCATAACTCTTTTACATGTTAATATTTTTTTAAAAAATTACACCATAAAAGCGAGCATTTTTTTCTATTTAATTTGAGTATGATATTGCTATACTTTTTAAAATTTTAAAAATAACATGTTACGTGACATGCAATTAGGGCTGCAACGGGTCTGGTGGGCTTAAGTCATGTTTCAGACTGAGTTACCCGTTCACCGATGAATGGTTACGCGTCCGACGTCGCATTACATGCATACTATAGTCAGGCCACGTGCATACTATAGTGAGGTCACCGCTTATGCGTATGATGTTGTGTTTGAGTGTGTATCTCGCCGCATCGCGCGGGCACCAAGCTAGTATATATTGACGTTGACGTTACAAGTCCTTTGAATGTTTTTTTGTTAGGTTCGGGTGCATAAGATCAATTTCATATGACATGGGAAAAGAACCAATTTGTTAATCAATTTGTATGTTGCTTAATCTCTTTTATTGATTAAAAAATATTGATTATTTTATAAATAAAAAAAGGTAAGCTATATCTAAAATTTATTTATTTTTTAATTCTAAAAGTACTATAACACATATAGAAAAAAAATCTTTTTAATTAAAGAAACGTTTTTTTTCATAAACAATGATTTTGGTTATTTTTAAAAACTAAAAAATTTGTTTTATAATATGCAAGAAAAAGAAAGAAGAGAAAAACTATAAAAAAAAACTATTCTTAAACAATCATGATAACAAAAGATAACAAAATGGTAAAAGAAATACAAAAAAATTTAAATCGTATTAATGTAAAACTTTATGGATGCCAAAATGTTCGGTAAAACTGAAAGGGAGGGAGGGTTGTAACATTTAACTAACACCCAAAAATAATTAAAAATATCAGTAAGTTATTAGACTGAGTATATTGATTATTGTATTTGTTTAAATTATAAAGATTAAATTAAAAAAACATAAGATATAAACAACTACATTTAACTAAAAATGTAAAACACATAATAATTAAAAACAATAAAGTTATACATTTGCATGTTACTTACAAAAGATAAAATGCTAAATAATAAATTAACAAATTGCAAATTGTAAAAAAAAAATTAACTGCATTTGATGCTTTATTATTTAATTTACCATATCATAAGTCAAAAGCTTAAGTTCTTTGTGATAGTGTATTTTATTTTTACGAGTATGTCGAAACAAGATAGTATACATGTTATTAAAAAAAGAGTTTACAGAGGTGCGGGCGACCGCATGTCAACCACATGAGTATGCGTTTGCATATGTTATATCTATATATTATAATAAAGTAAAAGGGGTTTTCTAACATGTGCCTTAAGGGCATATGTAAGAAACATTAATTATGAGAATATTTTATTAAAATTATAATTTTATATTAATTACATTAATAACTACTATATTTAGCATTATATTTTTCCCTTCTAATTCTTACCTCTATTGATAACTAAATAAAAAATTTTAATTCCATCTAAAATTATTATTTCATCTCCCATCATTTTTATATTCATTTATATGTAAAGAATATTTAAATATAAAAGTGAGTTTTGAAATTCCTATAACGTCTTCAAACGTTGAACTAACTCAAATGCATTATTTATGGGATCATTATTAATAGTAAAAGATGATGTAATATCCAAAGTTCCTTCTTGGGTAATTGAGAAACGTCACTGAATTGAGCATCTTCTCATCTCCATCGTGATAGCCGATAAATAAAAGAAATTTCAAAGCAACCCGTAAGGAGAAGAACAATCAAAACATGACGACAAAGTATCCCGATAAATTCACAGTTTTACAAGTTTATTCAGCCATCTTACCATCCCAAACCACCTTATGCCATCAAGCCGCTTTGTAATGCTTGATAACAAAACACGTGTAATTTTCTTTGCAAGCCGAATATTGAATCACTAGAGCAAGCTGATATTGAGTTGGTTCAACACTCGGAAACGAAGATTTTATAGGAATTTCAAAAGTTACTTTCATATTCGAATATTCTTTACGTATAAATGAATGCAAAAATGGTGGGAGATGAAATATTAATTTTAGAGGGAATTAAAAAATTTTATTTAGTAATCAATGGAGGTAAGATTTAGGAGGGAAAAATATAATGCTAAATATAGTAGTTATTAATGTAATTAATATAAAATTATAGTTTCAATAAAAATATTCTCATAATTAATATTTCTTACATGTGCCCTTAGGGCACATGTTAGAAAATCTCAAAGTAAAATAATTATAAACACGTGTCAGTTTGTGGTTAATTTTTATAATTTTTTTCTCTCCAAAACTAATATGTGTCATAGATAAATAATTATTCACTTTCCTTTTTCACTCCATTTATATTGCATCTATAACATGATTAAATTATTCATTTTTCTTTAGACTGTATTCATATTAAGTCTATACACTTTTATAAAAATAAATATTTACATATTATAGTACTATACATTGTTAAAATAAATTTTATAACATAATTGGTGAAATCCAAAAATCAACAACAAACCGTATTTGTTAAATATTAAAAAGATTAAAATAAATGTTATCATTATCATATTATGCTATGTATATTGTTGAAAATTGTAAATAAAAAAACAAAACAAAAAACTCTAATATGCTTTCAATTTACGAATTATTTTTTTTAATCATTAAATTATAAATTTATGCTTAAAAGTTTATCCATTTTTTTAAAAATAATCCATTTATCTATTATTTTTTTGTACATTATCATGTAAATTTATATATTATAAATATATGATTTAATTCTATCTATTTTTTTGTTTTGCTTAATATAGTAAACCATGCATATTTGTGTTAAGTTGTAAGGATAATATATACCAATCACTTTCAAATATAATAAATTTTATCATATTTAGTTTCTTAGTTTTTTTTATCAAGGACTGTTTCGGGTTTTTATGGAACTTAAATTTGATTGTTATGGGTTAAAAGTTGGTAAATAGATATTTTGGTACAAATTAACTAAACTTGGCTCAAATTTGTTACGGGTAAAAAATGGGTGGTATGAATATTTTTAAATTTGAGAATGCACATAGATTTATTGTCAAACTTGTTATGAGTTCAAAGTTTTAACTTAAAAATGTAAAACAAATGAAAGTTAAAATGTGATTGGGTTTCAAATTCATTTTTAAGGACATTTTTGAAATAGTAAAAAGATTTGAGATTTTGCACGTTGAGTATTTTTCTCATAATTATTAAAATTATAAGAAAAAAACAACACTTCCGACATGTCACTTCCAGGCCTATCAATTCTTCTAACTTTTATCAAATTAGATATATGTGTATGTCAGTATTAACTTTTCCTTGAATAGTAATCAGAATGTTGTATGTGAAGCATGTCGTACAAAATTATGCGCAAGTGAAGCAAAACATTCACAAAATTGAACGGGTTAACATGTTATTTTTTTGTCAATTGAAAAAGTTGAGAAGCCCTCAAACTTATCAAAATATTTTCCATGGTGGTGTAGATCAAAACTATTATTATGAGAAGTATTCTCGGAGATTTGTTTATTACCAATTTTTTTCAATTATACATATATGATACTTAGAATATATTTTTAATAGATGGAGTGTTATTGGGTATGTTTTTGCACGTGTATTATTGTCACACCCCGACCAAAGGCGGCGGAACATGCCGGGGTGTAACGTGATTGGACAAGTACACAAGACACTATTTACAGTGATAATATTTAATCAACTCATTTTATTTCATAAATCAATAAACAACACATCTCGTTTATACAAACAAATTGAATACAAGTAAACAATTATATTGTTCATTTTACTAATATCCTAATAGTCTTTGTAACGTTTTCGTCAAGTCCTCGAGTCAACAAAATTCAAACCTGTAACATTTCATAAAATAAAGTTTATCAACACAAAGGTTGGTGAGCAATTCATAAGTTTGAGCATATAAGTATATAGTAAGAAAAACCACAAAACTTGTATACGAAACGATAAATAAACGCAATAACTTGGATAAATAGATAAAATCGCTAATAGAATTACGTTAGCGACACCATGCTATAAGGGGATGCCAAATAGTCTAGGATTTTATAGTTATCGTTAATTGCATTACATTAACGACACCTTGCTATAAGGGGATGCCAAATAGACTAGGATTTTATAGTTCCACCAACCAAAAGTGATAAACACATAGGCATATAATCATAGAACAACAAATCGAGAAATTATTTAAGTAAAGTATACAATAACATTTGTGGGTTAAGATTCAAGTATAAAGCATTTAGTTGAATAAGTATGAAATGTCACCCCAAAACGAAAGATGGAAAACGGGGTATGAAAGTACTCACGTTCAAGTAATAAACTTGAAAGATGATAACTTGGAGATTTGCTGGAACGATGAGTTTAACGTACGAAGCCTAAATAAAAGAAAGTCTTGGATTAAAAGGTTGTATTGAAGGTTTTTAATAAAATACATATTGAGAAAAAGTAAACAATTAAAATTCAAGGTTTAAAATGTAACTATTTAGGAATTTATAATAATAACCCTTTAAAATGTAAGTTTGCTCGAAACCGGGTTAAAGTATCTAACCTTAATATTTACTTAACCTATGTTAAGTAATGAGATGGAAAAAATGCAAAAGTGCAAGTTTCTTTGGGATAAAGATACTAAAACGGGTCTTTAACGAGTGTTCGGGTTGTTGGTTCGGGTCTTGATAATTGGTCAAACCCAAAGTCAACTTCCCAAAATAATGAATGTTATGAGATAACCCAATAAAACTTAATAAGACTTAACCAAGTATGTAGTTCTATTGTTTTAGAACAAACAACGCACGTTAAGCGAGTGTTCGGTTTTTTCGGTCCAAACTATGTTATGAGATCAAGTTGGATCCAACATTTCCAAGTACTTAAGAAAATAATTAAAATCAGTTTGTAAACTATTATTAAATAAATATACAAGTCTTGATAGCTAAAAACACACTTGTGTGTCTTAAGCGAGTAAAAATCGGATTGGTTCGGTTTCCATCTCATAACAAGTTCATAGATGGTTTCCACATGCCCAAATAACCAAGAACTTGTATAATAATGTACAAATGAAAATACTTAAGTTTTACAACCAAAAAGTTAACAACAAAGTCTTTAAACAAAAGTTCGGTATGGTTTGGTTTGCATCTCACAACAAGTTCATAGATGGTATCCACATGCCCAAATATCAAACATCTTGTATAATAATGTACTAATTAAAATACTTAAGTTTTACAACAAAACAGTTAACAACAAAGTCTTTAAACAAAAGTTCGGTTTACGGTCTTGAGCTATTTACGGTTAAACCGAAGCATTGACTCTTAGAACCCAAAACCATAGAACTTGTAAATATGACAAACAAACTAAAATGAGTAGAAGTTAAGCAAAATTAATACGTATAAACAAGTTATATATATATATATATATATATATATATATATATATATATATATATATATATATATATATATATCAAGGACACGAAGTCCTCCATGAAGCATTGCCTTACAAGGTCTAAAACCGAAAACCTCACGACCGGGATCGGAGAATTAACTACCAAAGGTAACAAGGGGTGTATATTATATATATGTTGTTCCACCATATTCAAGTATTAATAAATATGAACTAAATAGAATGAAAGATTAAACTCAGTTTGATTTTGGAAGTCAAACCTTCAAGAACATATAAATAACAACCTTGAATCTATGAAGAATTGAGAGAGAACTTGGAGTGAGAGCGAGTGTAAAAATGAAGAATATGGGTGTGTATATATAGGGTAAGGGTCAAGGCTTCTTTGCAAGGTTCTTTTTCATTTTTGCATTAAATAGATTGGTTAAACAAACAAGCAAAGAACAAAACAACAAGGAAATCCGGATTGCTGCAGGTCTGAGGCCGCCACCCGCGGCTGCCCTAGCCGCTGGGCGCGGTGCCCATGAGGGTGGGGTTTGGTCAGCTCATCTTGCGTGGTTCGTTTTGCGTCCCGGAAGTTCGTTTTTAATATAATTTGATCGTTTTAATGGCGTTTTCGAATCCGTAAATGGGGTTTTTCAAATTGAACATGTGGGGATGATTTAGTAACATAAAATCCAATATTTTATATATTTGAAATGTTCGAGATATAAATCGGGTCGGTTTACGTGGTAAACGAATACAAATAGAACCTGAAATTGACGAATGTCACAGTATCCCCAACTTTTTTGGAAATTTCGTCCCGAAATTAAAAATAAACTCAAAGAAAAGGTAATTACTAACGAATGTCGCTTTTTCTAAAACAATTGCATAAAAATTTTTTAAGCAAAAAATAACGTCAAATCCTTGCATGATTCGAAAAACGCTACAAATGAGAAAAAAAACATAATAAAGGCACTTATATATAGGACATACCGGCGGCGTATCTTCCATTCCCTTATCATGATCGCATTTCTATCGTTTTTCTGTCATCATTATCGGGTCTAAGTTATCGCACACAACCTCACTTACTATGGCTTCCATAAGGGAATTTCGATAATGAAGTGTGCACCCATAATTATTTAGATCGTCGTTTTGTTCACATGGTTCATCCTATTGAGTGGTTTAAAAGACATATTTATTTTGAAATCTTAAACATTAGAAACGTACATAAATCTGTTAAATTTTACACATATTGATAAAACAATATCAACGGTTGAAAATTTTGGGGTTGACTTTTTAAATAAGTAGAAAAATGGAATAAATAATTAAATCAATTAAATATTAAAATATAAACCAAGGTGAATAATATAAAATTTAGGGCAAACAATTTCGAAACGAGATTTGAAGTCAAATATCCTCAATGTGAAAGAATAAGTAAATCATTAAAATCCATGGTTGAAAGTCGGGTCACTAAATTAGTATAAAATCCGATAAGTGAAAATTTAATAATGAGAACTCCGATAAAAGGAAGTGAGAAATCCAATAAATGAAAACGAGAATCCAAAGAGTGAAATTGAAAAATCCGATAGGTGTAAATGAGAAACCCAATAAGTGAGTACATGAGGTCGGGATAAACACGTTACAATTAATAATAGCGTACGATGAGTTTCATACATGAACAAACTTGAGGTTATAAGTAATTCAGAATACGATTGCGTAGAGTGTAATAACATGAGAATGATGTGAGTTTCTTGGGGTGACGCATACGTGTATCAACATAAATAAAATAGCATTTGATTAACAACCAAAACAATCGATGAAATGTGATAAAACGTGAATACAGACACTATTGTGAAACCATTTATATAATCGTCATTATTGTAATGGTTTCTAATAGCGCCAATACTTGCGGACAACCACACATAGGCCGCTTAATAGCTCAAATGAAACGAGGTAGAATAATGCATAGAATCATGTTTACATAAATGCTCAAATATGAATAACATAGTCATGAAAATATCGTTTAAAAGATAAATGAAATTTCTAGCGAAGTTGAGGTTTTGAAAGTATTACACAAATTGTTATTGAATAGCTTGAATTTGGTCATGAATAATCAAGACACAAGATGAAATCTCATGTGCATAAAGTTACCATCGAAACATCTCATCAATGGAAAAGAAAATCGTAATAACAGTGAGACTCGTATAAACGACGAAATATGTAAATCGCGTACCATATACTCTTGAATATAGTAGAAGAAATTGAAAATGAAATCTTAAATAAAGCCGTTTAATTGTTTCCAAGAAAATGTATATAATAACTAGGCATCGCGATAACGCTTAGCTAGAGAATCATTTTGATCATTATCAAATGTAAATCTTGTAAGCCAAATTGTTAAAGGAATTTGCATACATAAGGTTGTGATTATAATAACTCATGAAAAAATTGATGCTTGCAATAATAAGAAGGTAACAATTCGTATAAATCGTTATCGAACGAAAATTTGTGTAACAATATAAAGTATTTATAAATGTGTCCTAAAATATTTGTAAACCATGGTCGTTGCGTTTATGCAAAAAGATGAAAATTGTAATTTCTGCTATTGAATAAACCTCGAATTCAAAATTCAACATGAAACCTTGTATTTATAAAGTTATTATGAGATTATGACATTAGTGACAATATTTATAATTTTTGAAATCACCCATATAATCATTTAATAATCTTTGAAAGCAAACCTCATAATCGAATTTTGTTATCATGATAATATTATATTTTTTTAATATGATTTATAAAATATGATCATGATACGTAAATCGTTAATCTTGAATGAGTTTATAACTTAAAAGTGATTATTTGAACACATGAGGTCATTATAAATATGCTAGTTGTATATATATGTGTGTGTGTGTGTGTGTGTATATATATATAAGATGAGTGTCATTACAGAATTGTTAAATTATTTAAGAACTTGAAGGAACTCTTGAAAACTAACGTTTTTTATACAAATTTTTGTATGTTAATGTTCCTTGAGAGTAGTTTTATCATTTTCTATATCTATATCTACGATTACAATTTTGAAAATTAGTTTTTATACGTATCTATGTTTTGTTTTACACCTATGTAAATTTGTTAGTATATAAATTTTACATATATGTAAACTGGTGATTAATATATGTAACCAACATTTTTTATATAAAATATGATAAAAATACTCTTAAATAATGTTAATACATAAAAATTTTAAAAATTATTTGGTTGTTAAGGGTTCCTAAAAGTTCTTAATTTTTATAGAGTTCTTAAATGATACCAACCCTATATATATAAAAATATATAGGGTTTTTTTAAGGAAAAAAAAAACTCGCCTACGTAGGGAGGGGTTTTAGGCTTCGAATGGTGAATGGTTTGGAAATATGGTGAGGAGTGAGTGTGTTTCAGTTGTCTTACGTAGTTGGGTTTTCTTGAGTTGGATTGATGAGGTTCGTTGAGTTTAGGTCGTTTGAGTGGGTTAGGCTTAGATGATTTGTGTGAGTAGTGGTTGGGCTATTTAGGTGAGGTTTTGCTTATTTGAGCTCAGGTTAAGTTGATGGGTTGGATAATTTGATCTTGACTAGTTTGGGTTGAGATTCGGTTTATACATGTATTTCGTAAGGAGTGTTTGAGGTTGCAAATTTTGATATCAACGTATTGTTGGATCGGAACGGTGTGGCGACATGGTTTGTGATTTGACATAGCAAGGATCGAATGATCGAGTCATAGTTGGGTAAGCTTTGGTTTGTATATGTCCAAGTCATTTGTGGGTGTGCTTGTCGGTGTCTTTGAAGTATTTGGATAGTGAGTTTGATAGGTTTTCATGGCGTAAAAGTGTCGGTATTTAGGGCTTTTTGTTGGGTTGATTTTGTACATCTTGGATTTACTTGGGGTTTGAGTTGGTGAGGGTTTAACTTTGGTATGTTAGGTTTCGTTCATATTGGGGAAAGATTTGAGTGCGTGGGAAAACTTTTGTAGTGTAAGGATGGTTGGTTTAAGGTGGTAGCTCGAGATGGAATACGAGTGTTTAGAAGCTAGGTTGTGTTTCGTGAAATTTTGACTAATAATAAATATTAAATTGAAAATATCATGATTTATAAATACTGCTTGAAACATTCATGAAATTTTGATAATTAAAATTACAAGTTATTATGTATAAAATAAAATATTGAGATTCAAGCTAGTGAATCACAACAATTTTTATTGCTAAAAATTTTTCACTAAAATGAGAGTTGTTACGATTCATCGGGTCGGCTTAAGTTGTAAAATAATTTATGAGAAAATTTTGAAATAAACCAATTTGCGTAACGTAAATCGTCCTCAAAATACTTAACAATTAGTAGTTGAAAACATCATAGTAACTATGATAATAAGGTTTATGTTTTAAGGTTTATTGCAAAAAATAAAAGTAGATTGTCATGAGGAAGCAACATAAATTTTTTTATGAGGATCAAAACATAATTCCATACTTATGAGGAAATAAATATAAAAGAATATGTGAATTTGAATGTCGAAATTTGTTATGAGGTATCAATATGAATGATGAAAGTATGTTTTGAGTATAAAAATTTGCGTAATGAAAATTTTTACCAAGTTCGTTATTTAATATCATAGAACGAAAATATCATGGTAAATTAAAATGACCGGCATTGTAAATCGAAAAATCGACATAAACGATTTTTGTCTTTAAAATAGAATTTCTATGAAGTTTTGCATGATGATTTCAAGAAAGTTACAAGCTATAAGTTTGTGAATTTCTTGAAAAATCAATGCGAAACTACCATAAGAAACTTAAAACGAGGAAAATTGTATGATGCAAATTTTATTCGTGAAAATTTATAATGAACCAAAAGTGCATAATGAAAGTTGTTATGAGAATAGATTTAGGTAATGAAAATTCTACCATGTGTATTATATAATATAGTGTAATTTAAAATGTCGTGAGAAAATTTAAATAATCGATATTGTGAAATGATAATTCCAAAATAAACGGGATCGTTATAAAAATAAAGATTTTTTTATGGAAAACTTGTATGAAACCTTAAAGACAAGTTAAAATCTATATAATGGGAGTTTACTTGAGAACTTAAGGTAAAATTTATCATAAAACCTTTTTAATATGATGAAATTCATATGATAAAAATTGGGTTTATAAATAGTCTTAATGAACAAGGATGACATATATAATAAAAATCATTATAAGTAGTTAAAAAATATATATTTTTTTGACTTATATTGGATAGATGACAATAAACGAAATTTGTAATAAAAATCGCGGTGTGAATTCAAGAGGAGAAAATTTGTATAAAAACTTTACAATGTGAAGTCAAAACATATTAGAATTATTTACAATGAAAAATAAATTTTATAAATGAGGACTTGTGATGAGAATTAATACGGTAAAGTAAAAGGAAAAATTGTTTAAATCCTTGAAATTTGTAAATAATGTCTTAATATTTAAAGGCGGAAAAATCGTGCATGAACCACCATGACTTGATATTCCGACACTAAAAACCTTTTACAAAAAATACTTTGTTGGAGTCTAAACATGTGCACGTACCACCGCGTCTTTTTCATGTTTTCGACTCAAATAACGATTGTAACAAATATAATAAATCGGAATACAACGTCATGTCAAAACACTAGTTCACGAACCACCGTGGTTCTATTGGTTCAACACCGAAAATTATGATGGCGACCGGAACGCTCGCATTCGACAACTTAAAGTGGTCATCTCATATGAGACAATCTTTAAGGAGATTTGAAACAACGGGATCCAAGTTAAGCTCGTGATCCATAAAACACAATAAAAACTAATGTTTTTGCGTCTAAAGGTAAGGATTCCTTGTAGTACTATGAAAGTGTGTGTATGTGTATATTTATGATTTGATGAAATAAATAAGTATATAAATAAACAAGTGTAATGAATAATCAAGTAAGGTAAACACGTATAGGCAACACGTATAAGGACCATAAAGCAAAGACTATACTAGGTCGTTACGTTTAACCACCTATTCTATAGTCTTGTGGCACTGATACCAATCTGTTACACCCCGACCAAAAGCGGCGGAACATGTCGGGGTGCAACGTGATTGTACATATAGACAAGACACTATTTATAGTGAGAATATTTAATCAACTCATTTTATTTCATAAATCAATAAACAACACATCTCGTTCATACAAACAAATTGAATACAAGTAAACAATTTTATTGTTCGTTTTACTAATATCCTAATAGTCTTTGTAACGTTTTCGTCAAGTCCTCGAGTCAACAAAAGTCAAACCTGTAACATTTCATAAAATAAAGTTTATCAACACAAAGGTTGGTGAGCAATTCATAAGTTTGAGCATATAAGTATATAGTAAGAAAACCACAAAACTTGTATACGAAACGATAAATAAACGCAATAATTTGGATAAATAGATAAATCGTTAATAAAATTACGTTAGCGGCACCTTGCTATAAGGGGATGCCAAATAGTCTAGGTTTTTATAGTTATCAATAATTGCATTACGTTAATGACACCTTGCTATAAGGGGATGCCAAATAGACTAGGATTTTATAGTTCCACCAACCAAAAGCGATAAACACATAGGCATATAATCATAGAACAACAAATCGAGCAATTATTTAAGTAAAGTATACAATAACGTTTGTGGGTTAAGATTCAAGTATAAATCATTTAGTTGAATAAGTATGAAATGCCACCCCAAAACGAAAGATGGAAAACGGGGTATGAAAGTACTCACGTTCAAGTAATAAACTTGAAAGATGATAACTTGGAGATTTGCCGGAACGATGAGTTTAACGTACGAAGCCTAAATAAAAGAAAGTCTTGGATTAAAAGGTTGTCTTGAAGGTTATTAATAAAATTCATGTTGAGAAAAAGTAAACAATTAAAGTTCAATGTTTAAAATATAACTATTTAAGAATTTATAATAATAACCCTTTAAAAATGTAAGTTTGCTCGAAACCGGGTTAAAGTATCTAACCTTAATATTTACTTAACCTATGTTAAGTAATGAGGTGGGAAAAATGCAAAAGTGCAAGTTTCTTTGGGATAAAGATACTAGAACGGGTCTTTAACGAGTGTTCGGGTTGTTGGTTCGGGTCTTGATAATTGGTCAAACCCAAAGTCAACTTCCCTAAATAATGAATGTTATGAGATACCAATAAAACTTAATAAGACTTAACCAAGTATGTAGTTCTATTGTTTTAGAACAAACAACGCACGTTAAGCGAGTGTTCGGTTTTATCGGTCCAAACTATGTTATGATATCAAGTTGGATCAAACATTTCTAAGTACTTAAGAAAATAATTAAAATCAGTTTGTAAACTATTATTAAATAAATATACAAGTTTTGATAGCTAAAAACACACTTGTGTGTCTTAAGCAAGTAAAAATCGGATTGGTTCGGTTTCCATCTCACAACAAGTTCATAGATGGTTTCCACATGCTCAAATAACCAAGAACTTGTATGATAATGTACAAATGAAAATACTTAAGTTTTACAACCAAAAAGTTAACAACAAAGTCTTTAAACAAAAGTTTGGTTTGGTTCGGTTTCCATCTCACAACAAGTTCATAGATGGTTTCCACATGCCCAAATTTCAAAGATCTTGTATAATAATGTACAAATGAAAATACTTAAGTTTTACAACAAAAAAGTTAACAACAAAGTCTTTAATCAAAAGTTTGTTTAGGTCTTGAGCTGTTTATGGTTAAACCGAAGCATTGACTCTTAGAACCCATAACCATAGAACTTGTAAATATGACAAACAAACTAAAATGAGTAGAAGTTAAGCAAGATTAATATGTATAAACAAGTTATATATATATATATATATATATATATATATATATATCAAGGACACGAAGTCCTCCATGAAGCTTTGCCTTACAAGGTCCGAAACCTCACCGACCGGGATCGGAGAAGTAACTATCAAAGGTAACAAGGGGTGTATATTATACATATATATATATATATATGTTGTTCGACCATATTCAAGTATTAATAAGACCATATGGCTTCCGTTATTGCTGCTGGATTGGCTGTAGGGCTTGCTTCTATTAGACCTGAACTTTGTCAAGGTACTGCTGCGGGTCAAGCTGTAGAAGGTATCGCGAGACATCCTGAGGCGGAAGGAAAAATACGAGGTACTTTATTGCTTAGTCTAGCTTTTATGGAAGCTTTAACAATTTATGGCCTGGTTGTAGCATTAGCACTTTTATTTGCTAATCCTTTTGTTTAATATTATAAATATGAAAAAGAAATTTTTTTCATATTTTATTGCCTTGGACTTGTGCTTTGTTTTTTCGAATTATATAAAGATGTCATTTCTAGAATTACTTATTCCTTGTGAAAATAACCCACGGAAACTAAATAGAATGAAAGATTAAACTCAGTTTGACTTTTGGAAGTCAAACCTTCAAGAACACATAAATAACAATCTTGAATATATGAAGAATTGAGAGAGAATTTGGAGTGAGAGCAAGTCTAAAAATGAAGGAGATGGGTGTGTATATATAGGGTAAGGGTCAAGGCTTCTTTGCAAGGTTCTCTTTCATGTTTGCATGTAAATAGATTGGTTAAATAAACAAGAAAAGCACAAAACAAGGAAATTTGGATTGCTGCAGGTCTGAAGCCGCCACTCGCGGCCGCCCTAGCCTTCATGGCTACTGGGCGCAGCGCCCATGAGGGTGGGTTTTGGTTAGATCGTCTTATGTGGTTCGTTTTGCGTCCCAGAAGTTCGTTTTTGATGTAATTTGATCGTTTTAAAGGCGTTTTCGAATCCGTAAAAGGGGTTTTTCAAATTGAACATGTGGGGATGATTTAGTAACATAATATCCAATATTTTATATATTTGAAATGTTCGAGATATAAATCGGGTCGGTTTACGTGATAAACGAATACAAATAGAACCCGATATTGACGAATGTCACAATTATTTTCTTTATTAAGTTCATTTTATTTTTTAGATACAAGCATAGATGTAATACGTTTTTTCTATATACATTATGTATTGCTTTACTTGTAACTTAATTATTTAGATCATCTTGTGTGTACACGGGCTATAAAACTAGTATACGTGTATCACACACAAAGAATAAGAATCGGATCCTTAACCATGATACCATGTATTAAGTGTAAACATATAACGATATATGCTATATTTAGATCATTTTATGGGATAGGCTAAACGTACATCCTGCTCTACTTGTTATACCCCTCTCCCTTGAACTTTAATTCCCTTTAAGAATATTTTTTTTGACATATTACCACCCTCCAACATTTTATTGC